>NC_073693.1:281346412-281577591 GCF_029784155.1 Uranotaenia lowii | reverse complement strand
CTTGTCATGACTCTCGAATCTCGACTCTCAAATATCGATACCCCGTTCTATACCTTGTCTCTCAATTTTCAACTCACGACTTCCAATCATCTAATATTGACTCAACACCTTCGACTTTCGATACTAGACCTTTGATGCTCGACTCTCGACTTTCGAATCTCGACTCTTAACTTTGGACTCTCGATTAGCGATCCACTATCAGCTATCCACTCTCGGTTTTCGAGTCTCCACTCTCGACTCTCGACTCCCGCATATCTATTCTCAATTCTCGTCTATAATTTCTCGACTCTTGAAACTCGATTCTTGCCTCTCAATTCTCGATTCTCACGTATCAACTGTCTACTCTCGTCTCTCGTTTATCAACCCCGACTCTCGTTCCTCTACACTAGACTCTTGACTTCCTATCAACTTTCGACTCTCACCTATCAGCTCTTGTCTCTAAACTCTCAACTTTCAACCTTTTTTCTACTCTTGGCCCTTGATTTTTGACTATCGACTCTCACTTACCAAATCTCATTTGATCGTCTATCATTTCTAGACTCTTGTTTCTCGTCTCTCACCTCTCAACTCTCGACTCTCGCTTATCAACTTTCTACTCTCGACTCTCGTTTATCAACTCTCGACTCTTTCCTATCAGCTCTCGTCTCTTGACTCTCAACTCTCAACCTTTGACTCTCATCTCTCGTTTTTCTGTTCTTGGTTTTTGATATATGTAGACTCTCGCATGTCATATCTCAACTCTCGTCTATCATTTCTTGACTCTTGACTCTCGACTCACGCCTCTCAATTCTTGGCTCTTTCTCTACTTTCGACTCTTGTTTATCAACTCTCGACTCTCGGCTATAGACTCTTGTCTCTCGACATAAGACTCTTGACTTTCGCCAATCCATTCTCGACTCTCACCTATCAAATCTCGACTCTCGATTGTCGACTCTTGACTCTTGACTCTAGACTACCGACTTTCACCTCTCACCTCTCGACTCTCGCTTATCATCACTCCACTCTAGCTCAACATTTCGCTACTCTTGACTTTCAACTTTGAACGTTCGACTCTCTCCTCTTGTCTCTTTACTCTGAACTCTGGTCAATCGACCTTCGATTTTCGATTCTCTACTCTTGACAGTCGACTCTCGACTTTCGACTCTCGAATCTGGACTATAAACTATCGGTTATCCACTGTCAACAGTTAACTTTTGATTTTCCATAACTACTGACCGTCGAGTTTTGGCTGGCTACTGTCAAGTGATTGTTATCAAATATCCATGGGTCACTGTAAAATTATAACAAACAGCTTTCGACTCTCAACTTGAGACTGTCTCTCTAAACTTTCAATTTATGAATCTAAACAGTTGAATGTCGACTCTCGACTGCCAACTTTTAATCCACGAAATTTGACAGTCATGACTCGACAGTCGACATTCGATAGTACAGAATCGATAGCCGAGAGTCGACAATCGTCAGCCAAGAGTCGATTGTTGAGAATTAAAAATCGACAAGCCAAGAAGTTTTGAGGATCAACAGTCGAGAATAAACAGTCGAGATTCAACAGCCGGCAGTTGATAGCCAAAAGTCGATAATCGACTGTCGAGAGTCGATTGTCCGGAATAGTAATTATCTAGAGTCTATCAAGTCGACAATTCAGAATCAGAAAAATCAGAGAAATGTGACTTAAAAGTCGAGATTCGATTTTTCGGAAACGTCTCGACATTATTTGCCATTTGTCGGACTTATTGAGCAGTGCTCTTGTATAAAAAAAATCACTCGACTAAAACACAAAGCACAATCACTTTCCTGTCTTCCTCTTTTCAGTGGGCGATAAATAACCGACTCTTCCCCTCCTCTCTTTTTAGGTTGCTCTAGAGCGTGCGCGTGATCACTTCTCACTCCCCGGTGGTAATTAAAATCAAATCTTTTGCTGCCTTTTCCGGCACAAATCGGTTCTCTCCGGGTTTTATGTCGACCGGCAGCCGCCAGCCAATTGGCGACCAGTGAGCAGTCGATAGCAATTAATTGAGCATTGACCAAAATCGGTTCCAATCTGCCAATCGATCGATCGACTCTTGCTTTTGCGACCAATGATGGGAGTCGAGACGCGCATAAAATCACAAACATAGGGAAAAAAACCAACGACCGACGGCGACGAACTCTTTCACGAATTTCAACATTCATTCTGCCGCGCCGGAATTGGGTGTGCGTGATTGATTGTGTCAGGGGGGCTTTGCCAGTTTGTAATTGATGTGCTACGGAAAAAGGAATCTTTCCTAGCGATAACGCTAGGAGAGGGTCCGTGCTGTGCTGTATACTGATAGGTATCGAAGACTCATAAGTGAAGAAATGCCCCGGGATTACCAGCCTAGATGAACCGGTTTCGCGAATGTCATCAACTCTTGGGTGAATTCTCCGAAGACCGAAGACTCCGAGCCGAGTATAAATAAGGTAAATTGTGCGTGGTCGAACGCGTGTCAATTAATTGCAAACGAATGCGGATGATTTTCAGATATCTCTGTGTGATGGGTGCCTTCGGGGAGCCAGACTTCCTTACAAGAACTGGTGTTGGTTTTTTCCATGTGGTTTTTTTTTCATTCGAAATCTAAGCTTTTGATCGACAGTCGATTGATGAATCTCAATAGACGATACCCAAGTAACACAGATTATGCCAACTAGCATTAGGAAGTTTTATTATGGTTTAATTATGGCATTTTTTTGTGCAGCTCGTTTTATGACGGTTTTATTATGGTCATGCAGAATGCTTATATTTTTTTTCGACCGTATGTTTGCAGATGGTTTTGAAAACGCTAATAAAACTTTTATTAAACATACTGTTTTAGTTATTTTGAAAGAGTTATGAATGCTTTTTTAAAACTATAATAAAACACAAACTTAGAAGTTTGCTCCAAGCTTTCTTTTGCATGTTCTATAATAGCACTCAGTGCCTGATTATTAAACCGCCATAAAACTTAGTGACAGTTCTCGATCAAAATGTCAAAACAGGACACGCTCAGATTAGATAGCACATATTTGAATTGGAACTCCCATTTTTACACATTTTTGGTAAGTTATGCGTGTTGGTTTTGAGTTTAAATTAAAAAAATACATCTTTGAAAACTTGAAATCACCGAAAGTGGTATGAATATCTTTACAATATGAGTATTGAGTGAAAGGGCCCAAATAGTAGGAAAAAAAAGCTTGACACCATCATTAATTCAAGATGGCGGCTTCCTCTTTTATTTTCAAAGCTGAAAATTACTGAAAATATCGTGAAACCTTCACAATATGGTTATAAGGTGAAAGTAATAAACGAGTAGAAGTCAAATTTCGTTGCCCGTCGCCATCTTAAATCCAAGATGGCGGCTACCACTCAACTTAAAAATACTGTAAATGACTGAAAATCGCATAAAACCTATATTATAGGGGTATAAGTTAAAAGAAATCAACCGGTAGAAGTTGAATTACGCTATCTTACGCCATCTTGAAATCCAAGATGGCGGCTTCCGCTAAACTTTAAAATGTAGTGAATGACTTAAAATGACATGAAACCCAAATTGGTAGTGGGTGAAGGGGTTTACGAGTAGAAGTCGAATATTGCTATCTTACGCCATCTTGAAATCCAAGATGGCAGCTTTCTATAAACTTAAAAAATGCTCTAAATCATTGAATATCACATGAAACCTCCAAAATATGGATATTTGTCAATTGGGATAAGCTATAAAAAGTTTATTTTTGCATTCTGACGCAATCTTGAAATCCAGGATGGTGGCTTCAGCTGAACTTAAAAATACTGTAAATGAATGAAAATAGTATGAAACTCCCAAATATATTGTATTGGGTGCTAAGGCTAAATGATAGAAGTCAAATATCTCTTTTCGCGTTTCTCTAAAAATCTGTAAGTGACTGAAAATCTCACAAAAACTACCACAATACAGACCCCGTTCGTTTTTGGCAACATTCGATTTTGGAAACATCGAATTTGGCACATGTGCCAAAATCAGACGGTTAACAGAAACAACATAACCTTATAGTTTTCGCTAGAATAAGACCAATAAAATTTAGACATAATAACATGATAGGAATAAAAGAATTACATAAATGGCAAACAAAAATCAAAAACTATAAACAAAACAAGAAAAGTTCTAAATGCATTAGAACCATAATGAAAAAATAATAAAAGTGATTTAAAATTATCTAAATTGTTTTAAAATAGTAGTTTTAATGTAGTATTAAGTGAAAAAAAGTTGTGTTCAAGCGATTTTCATTGATTAACAGCATTTTAAATTCAGTGGAAGCTGCCATCTTGGATTTCAAGATGGCGTCGGAAAGAAAAAAATCGACATCTTCTAGCCTTTTCATTCAATACTCGTATAGTGGTGGTTTAATGCGACTTTTTGTCAGCATTAAGCATTAAAAGATGAGCGGATGCCGCCATCTTGGATTTCAAGATGGCGTCGGATAGCGAAATTCGACTTCTACTCGTTTAGCACTTTCACCCGATACCCATTTTGTTGGGGTTTCATGCGATTTCAAGTTATTTACACCATTTTAAAGTTCATCGGAAGCCGCCATCTTGGATTTCAAGATGGCGTCAGACAACGAAATTTGACTTCAACTCATGATTTATTCCACGGGTCATTGAAAACCAATCCCTTTTCATTCAAAAAGTCTGTCCTCATTTACTGTACTAATGATTAACAACTCAGAAATGAGGAACTCAACCTTAGCGTGTAATTGGTTTGCTTGCGAGAGAAACGTCAAATCGTAGCTTTTTTTGGGGTCATCATTAAACCATAATAAAACTATGAATTGACTCACGCCATGTTGGTTGCAAAATCGAAGGGTACAAAATGACGCCATGTTGATGGATTCACAATGCCAGCATTGGAAAATATTTTTTCAGGCCTTTTTTCCATCAATCCCATCATGATTGACCATCAGATTTGACGAGGCGCATTTATTTTAAGATACTATTTCATATACATTTTACCTAAAATCTTGACTGGCAGTAGAAAAGACGCTCATAATATGGGTTAAACATTGGTTTTTTAGCTATTAATTTTACCAGATTCATATCTGAATAATGCAATCATCATTCATCAACCATTACGGTTGCTGGAAAAAACAAAAAAAAAACTCCGAGAACTGACAGAACCGAAAAAAAACAAAAATTTCTAACATGTTTTATAATAGCTTTTTAAAAGCTTTGGTGACCAATATTGATGACTAACAATGATTGGTCATGATGACGTTCCTAGGATAGGGCCAAATAGCCTAATTTTGGCTTTATTAGAGTCCAGGTGATGTTATAGAATGTACTTTAGCTTTTTATGAAGATTAATGCTATGGTCCAAACGACATTTTGCTGACCATAATAAAGCTAAAATTGTTACTTGGGTAGTCATAAGCCGATAGTCGAAAGAGTTGCAAGTTGAGAGTCGCAAATCAAGAGTCGAGAGTTAAAAGTCGATATTCGAAATATTAGATTCAAGAGCCACGAGTCCAGACTCGAGAGTGCAGTGTAGAAATTTAAGAGTCGACAGTCGAGAGTCGAAAGTCGATAATAGAGAGTCGAGAGTTGAAAGTCTATAGTCGAGAGTCGGGAGTTGAGAACTCATAATCTGAGATCCAAAAATCGAGAGTCGAGAGTCGCAAGTCGTAAGTCGAGAATCGAGATTCGAGAGTCAAGATTCGAGAGTCGAGATTCGAGAGTCGAGATTCGAGAGTTGAAAAACAAGGGTCGAGAGAAGAAAGTCGAGAATAGAGAGTAAAGAGTCGAGATTCGATAGTCGATAGTCGATAGTCGAGAGTCGAGAGTCAACAGTCGAGAGTCGAGAGTCAAGAGTCGAGACTCGAAAGTCGAGAATTCCGATTCCACAGTTTAGGGTGATGATTTGAAAATCGAAAGCCGAGAATCGAAAGCAGAGAGTCAAGAGTTGACAGTCGAGAATTGAGTGTCGAGATTCGAGAGTTGATACTTGAGAGTCGAGAGTTCAAAGTCGAGAGTCGAAACACGAGTCCAAAGTCAAGAATCGACAGTTAACGGTCGATAGTCGAGATTTGAGAGTGTAGATTCGAGATTTGGGAGCCGAGAGTCGAGAGTTGAGAGTCGAGAGTTGAGAGTCGGTATTTGAGAGTCGAGAGTCAAGAATCGACAGTTAAGACTCGATAGTCCAGAGTTGATAGTCGATAATCGAGAGTCGAGAGTCGAGAGCCGAGAATCGAAAGTCGAGAGTCGAGAGCTGGAAGTCGATAGTCGAGAGTCGAGATACGAGGGTCGGAAGTCGAGAACTCAGAGTCAACAGTTAAGAGTCAAAATTTGAAATCCAAAAGTCGAGAGTCCAGAGTCGAAAGTCGAGAGTCGATAGTCGATAGTTGATAGTCGATAGTCGATAGTCGATAATCGATAGTCGATAGTCGAGAGTCGAGAGTCGAGAGTCGATAGTCGAGAATCAAGAGTCAAGAGTTGAAAGTCGATGGTCGAGTGTCGAGAGTCGAGAGTCGAGAGTCGAGATACGAGGGTCGGAGATCAAGAACTCAGAGTCAACAATTGAGAGTAAAAATTTTAGATCCAAAAGTTGAGAGTCGAGAGTCGTGAGTCGTGAATCGAGAGCCGAGATTCGAGAGTCGAAAGTCCAGCGTCGAGATTCGGGAGCTGAGAGTAGAGAGTCTAGAGTAGAATCTCCAGAGTAGAGAGTCGTTAGTCGAGGGTTAAGAGTCGATGGTCAAAATTCAATAGTCGAGAGTCACGAGTCGGGAGTCAATTTTCGATAGCCGAGAGTGTAGGGTCGAGAATTCAGGTTTAACAGTTTAGGGTGAAGATTTGAGAGTCGAAAGCCGAAAGTCGAAAGCAGAGAGTCGAGAGTTGATAGTCGAGAATGGAGAGTCGAGAGTTGAGAGTCAAAAGTTGAAAATCGAAAGTCGATAGTCGATATTTGAGAGTGGAGAGTCGAGTGTTGAGAGTTGAGAGTTGCGAGTTGATATTCGAAAGTCGAGAGTCAATCGACAGTTATGGGTCGATAGTCGAGAGTTGAGGGTCGAGAGTTGAGATTCGAGAGTGGAGGGTCTAGATTTGAGAGTCGCGAGTCGCGAGTCGAATATCGATAGTCATGAGTCGAGAGTTAAGATTCGATTGTCAAGAGTCGAGAGTCGAGAATCAACAATTTATAGTCGATAATCGGGAGTTGAGGGTGGAGGTTCGAAAATTCAGGCTCGACAGTTTACAATAATGATTTGAGAGTCGAAGGCCGAGAGTTAAAAGCAGAGAGCCGAGAATCGATTGTCGAGAATCATCAGTCGATTTTTTAGTCCTGAGTCGAGAGTCACGAATCGAACAGCGATAGTTAAGAGTCGCAAGTTAAGGGTCAATGGGCGAGAGTCAAGATTCGTGAGACGATAGTTATCTAATAATCGAGCCGAGAGTCCCGAGTCGAAGAACGGCAGTCAAGATTTGGTAGTCTAAAGCGGTCGTGAGTCGTGAATCTAAAGTTTAGAGTCGAGATTCGAGCTGCAAGATGAGAACTAAAAGTTTAAAGGATCGAAAGTTCAGAGTTAATAATTGAGAGTTTTCAGTTGAGAATCGAAAAAACAAGAGTCAAAAGTCGAGAGTCGAGAGACACAATCTGAAAATGAGAGTCGAGAATCGACTGTCGAGAATCAATAATCGGGATACGGATATGAAAAGTTTATGGGCGAGTGACGAGAATAAAACGTAGAGAATTATAATCGGTTTTCGAGGGTTGAAACTCGAGAGCCGAGTATCGAATGTTGAAAGTTAAGAGTAAAGGCAAACAGTAGTGAATTGAGAGTCAAGAGTTGACAATTCAGAATAGAGAGTTGAGACCCTGGAGTCGATTGTCCTGTGTCGAAGCGAGAGTCGAGAGCCGATAGTCGAGAGTTTTGAGTCGAGATTCGAATGTCGAAAGTTGAGAATCGAAAGTCGAAGAACGGATGTCCAGAGTCGATAGTCAAAAGTGGAGAGTCGACTGTCTGAAGTAGAGAAACTTAAGAGTCAAAGTCGAGAACTGAAAGTAAAGAGTTGACAACTGAAAGTCCAGCGTCAAGAATCGAAATTCGAGGATCAAGTATCAAAAATTCGAGTATCGAAAATCGAGTATCGAATGTTAAGAGTTAAGAATTCAAGGCAGACGACAGTCAAGAATCGAAGTCAAAAGTTGACAGTGGCGAGTCGAGATTTGAGAGCGGAGAGTCGAAAGTCGGGAGTCCAAAGACGAAAGCTGAAAGTCGAGAGCCAAGATTCAATAGTCAAAAGACGAGAGTAGAAAGTGACAAGTAGAGAATCCAAAGTCGAAAGTCGACAGTCAAAAGTCGAGAATCGAGAATCGACTTTCAAGAATCGATAATCGAGAGTTGAGTGTCGAGAGCGATAGTCAAGTGACGAGAATTAAAATTAAAGAGTATCCAATGTTAATAGTTTAGAGTCAGTCGAGAATCGAAGTCAAGAGTTGACAGTTGCAAGTTAAGTATTGAGAGCCAAGAGTCGTAAGTCAAAAGTTGGGAGTCGAGAGTCAAAAATCGATAGTCAAAAGTGGAGGATTGATAGTCGATAGTCGATGGTCGAGCGTCTAAAGCCGACAGTCAAGAGTTAGGAGTTGAGAGTCAAGAGTCCAGTGGAGAGACGAGAGTCGAGAATCGAGGAGCGAGGGGCTAAAGTCGAGAGAGTCGGGAGTCGAGAGTCGAGAGATGAGAGTCGAGAGTCGAGAATCACTGGATAAGGTTTGAGAGTTGAAAATTGAGAGTTGAAAGTCGAGAATTGCAAGCTGAAGGTCGAAAGTTAAGAGCAGCGAGTTCTGAATAGAGAGTCGAAATTCTAGAGTCGCAGGTTCAGGCTCGAAAGTCTAGACTCGAAGATTAAGACTCTAGCGTTCAGAGTAAGCAATCTAGAGTCGCAGATGGAAATCGATAGTTGCGAGTCAAATCATTTGACAAAACATAAGGATATAGTTTCTTAAAAGGAACCAATTGAAGTTATAATGTTGTAATTCAAAAATCATATTCTAACAATAAAAATTTATGTATCAAATTTAAAATCTCGAAACAAGTTCATATTTTCTAGATTTGCACTGATAAGCCATTCCAAAAGTTTATACTTGATTCAGTTGAGTTTTACTAGCAATTACAAGGAGCAATTAATTACAACCGTATAAAAGGAAGCGAAGTTCAATCATGACTGCTTGAAAGCTCATTCGTGTTCGTATCTCTGGCACAACCGAAGGAATGATTTTAAGGAGGCAATCTCGGGACCGATTGGGAGATATTCCAGAGATTCCCTCACATCGCTCAATTGCCGATCGCTTATTGGCGGATGTACTAATTTGGTCATTTGACTGCGTGCTTCGGTTGCACCTTTTGATGGCCTGAAATTATCTGCACCCATACGCGGATTCTCGGGTTCTCCTGTAAGTTGGTTGGTGTTGTAATTGCGGAATTTGTTCCATACCCGAACGAAATCACTACGGCAATTCAGATAGCTACTTGCTTCACCTCCTTAGGTGGTCCCTTTTCGGAAGTCTTCATAAAGGAAAGAACCAATGCAAACTGCTACGGCTGATCGTGACGGAATCCAGCAGGAGTAAGTTGCTGGCTTTTGGTGTTTTGCA
Organism: Uranotaenia lowii; assembly: GCF_029784155.1. Classification (NCBI taxonomy): domain Eukaryota; kingdom Metazoa; phylum Arthropoda; class Insecta; order Diptera; family Culicidae; genus Uranotaenia; species Uranotaenia lowii. The sequence goes on along the minus strand of NC_073693.1, from coordinate 281,567,983 downwards.
CCCAAGCAACCAACCCCTCAAATGGAATCGAAATCGGATCGGATTGTCACCGGTCATCGTCAGGGTTTCATCGTCGTCGTGACGTGATTCACGCGAAGGAATTTCCACTATCGGTTCCCGGTATGCATGTCAAGCAAGCAAGTGGTCCGGGAAATTTAACTTGACAACTCTGGGGTGCCTGAGAAATGTTCTGCCCCGGGATCATGGGGAAGGTATTTCGTTTTTCGGTAATAAGAAGCTACTCCGTTGATGAGTGATTATCGGAAGGGAGCGATGAAGGGAAGTTGAAATGCTTACAACATGTTTCTAATAGTTGACACTTGCTGCCTGTCCGGTGTAATTAGCCAGGAAAAGTGGCAGCGGAGTCCTTGATTTTAATTTATCAGTTCAATGGGGGAACTGCAACTAAAATTATCATTCTTTGTTTCGAACTCTGGGGATATTTAAATTTAATCAATTTATAGAGATTAAAGCGGTAAATTCTTAAGCAACAAAACGTACTTTAAAACAGTTCCGTTAAAGCTTCATCAGTCCATTCAATGCGATAGTTTATATTGTATACAGCTAGAATTTGAGATCTTATTTATACTTTAAAGTTCCAAAATTCAAGATGAAGTGAACACTATTCATCCCTCATAGAGTTCGCAAGAAACCGTTGAATTTTTTATAGAAAAAACTTAAAATATAGAAATGGGTTTTTGACTGACATTTTTTTTATTTCCCTCCAATTTTTTTTTGGAACGGAAAATCGAATCAAAAAATTAGGATCAAAGATTACGCCCGGCTCAATATTTATTTCAGGCTTGGGTTGAAAATGTGATTTCTATAGGATTTTGGAGATTGTTGGCAAATGAAAATAACATTTTCAAGTACATAAATCAATTTTGACAATTTTGTTTCTAAAAGTCATGAGGTTCTGATCAAAATAAAATGAATAAATCATTGGATTCTTTCGATAATGTTATTCAAAAATTGCCATTCAGAGATACGGAATTCGACGTAACACCGTTCAAGATGAAGACGTTCAGATTGATATGATGAATTATGAAGAAATTTTGAATGTTTTGAATCTCAATATTGATTCTTCATTCTGCGATGATACATTTTCGAAAAAAAGCGATTTCACCGATCGATATGATATAGAAAGCGATGAAATTAAAACATTATCACTTGCACAGAGCAAAATCATTTGCCATTATAGAAACAATACAAGTTGTTGAAAAACCGTGGAGACTCTTGAACTTTAAGCATAGATTTAATAATTTGTTGAAAAACATTTTGTATGTTAGTTGCAATAACATTTAATTTAAAAAGAGAGTGAAATTATTGATTTCTTATTTATTTTAATTGTTATGTAACGACGAAAAAATTGAACGAACCCCTGTTTGCCTACATACTCAAGTTTTGGTGGTATGTATATGTTTTGGGAGTTTAAGGCTTCCATATACCAGAAATTTTCTTGAATGAATTTCTGTACAATTTCATAACGTAAAAGGGTAAAATTAAAAACGATTTTTTTGAAAAAAAAAAAAATCGTTAAATATAAAGTTGGGATATATATTTCTCTGCTCTGTTTGATACAACCTCAATTGGGGCATTCACTTATAGGGGAGAATGAGGATACTTGATCCCTGGGGATACTTGATTCCTCAGCTATATCTCCAAACAGAAATGTCTTACAAAGATCAAATGTTCTAGAAAAATTTGCCAAATAGAACAGAACAACACCTGTTATCTCAAAAAAGTTAATAAAATTTATTTTTTTAGTTATTGCTCTTTGTTGTCAAAATCTAACAAAATGTGACTTTAGGATCTTTTTTATATATTTTTATCATTTTAAAATGTTTCCCTCACGAAAAAGTTTTCATGAAAGTATTTATTCCAATATGTCAATCAATAGAGTATAATATGAACTTCTCAATGCCATTTATTCAAAGCAATAGTGAGCTCTCATTTATTTAAAGAAAAGCTTTTCCAAAATATATATTATGAGTTCACTTGATCCTTCGAGTACAAAAAGACATTTTTTTTCTTCTGAAGTTATGTTGATCATTACTAAGCAGGAAATTATTATTATTTATCCAATAACTTATATTTATCCAAAAGTTTACCTTATAAATGGGATTCAAAACGGGTCTATGTATCAATGTAACTTTTGCAGCATATAAACTTCAAATTACACGCTGTCAGAAAATGCAAAAGACGGCGATCTGCAATTTTTTTTTTCAAAAAGATATGATGAAAATAAGAAAAAGGCTTCAAGTATCCTCATTTTCTCCTATAGATTGTAGATGATTAAATTTTTCTGTCACCGCTCTGTCAAGCATTTTCTTCGGTACCGAGTGGGAACGCTTCGATTAAGAGGAAAATATCATTTGTGAAATTTGATATTACTGGTGTTTTGGTTCTTAATGCAAAAGTACTAATTGATGATTTTTTTATGCATTTTTTATGATTGAGCAAAAACAACATGTCAATAAATATCTGAAAAATAATAAAACGATCTACCTGATTATTTAAACATATTCTTATTAATAACTAAAAGTTTTAATGTAATATTTGATTTTTTTTTCTCAATCAACATAATACCGTTTATAAATATAAGTTTTTAGTTTTTCAAAAATTTCTATTAAAATTGCTGTTTCAAATTGTAATCTCATCAAAACCTTTTAAATGAGATGTAAATATCGAAACAGCGTAGAAATATGTCAAAATATCAAAAATTCGATGAGAAATTAAATTAAATTAAAGATTTTCCTTCAATCCATCCAATCCAAATTTCAGCTTGATATCGAAGGGTAGCTAGTATTTAATAGGATTCAGACTATTATGGCTTATGCTGATGATCTTACGATTTTTGTAAGGAATGAAAAAAAGTATGATTTGATAAAAACCTTAATGGATTCTTACAGTAGGTCCTCAAAAATAAAGGTAAACTTTGGAAAATCATCTTTTATTCGGATAAATAATTGTAAAGGAAATCCTTTTCCTGTACAAGAAGTACAGTCTCAAAGAATATTACGAGTGATAATTACTTCCAATGGACTATAACTATAAATTCAACGTATAAAAAACTTATTGATAATTAAGAATTACACACAATTACTGCACAACAAGTTTCGTGATATGAATTTAATCGATTAAGTTATGTATGTGAATGTCTTTGCTCTATCTAAATTTTGGTATGTAGCACAAGTATTTCCTACTACTAATCAACACCTAGCTAAAATGAAAAAGGCAGATGGAGAATGGTTCGTTAGAGGTTTGTTGCCAAACAAACAAAAGTTACATTCTAATAACATAGGTCGCCTAGAAAACAGGAATTGAGAAATTTGCTCAGAGCCGGATACGAATCTTCATCGCATCAAACAATGCACAAATGCATAGCCTGTATGGAAAAGGATAGAAAAAATCATTAAAAATTAAAATATTCGTACAATCTATTGAAGATATTCTTTTGTGGAAAATAGGGAAGATAACGACATAATGGTCACCTTAAGGAAGACGCTTATTTAACCATAGAAAACAGCTATAATATGTGACCTACATCATTGTTTTGTGATCAGACACTAAAAAAAGTCTATTTCCTAACTGGAGTATAGTTGAAAAAGTAGATAAAAACGTTTAAAGATACATATTATTATTAAATTTTGCTGAGAGCTGAAAATCAGACACTGTATGGGGCATAATGAGCACCCCCACTGGGGCTCTATAAGCAATATTAATCAGGGCACGATGAGCGTTTTCTGCCGTGGAATCTAACAGCGAATCATGAATGGAAAATGAAAAAAAAATCTGATCACAGACATTCAGGTTTAAGGTTAATGAGCAAATCTTGAATCACAAAATTTGGAAGTTTCAGAATATTTTACATATGAACTTGATGAAACACAGTAGAAAAAGAACAGGATTTATAATTCGCAATCAAAACACTTGTCAAAAGCGTCTCCCAACCCCAATTCTTTATCCCGCCCTCCCAACCCAATAAATTTGCTAGAATGCAAACGTAACCTCGGTCTTAAAGCTTAAACTTATTTATTTCATCCCTTTCTCTTTCTCCATCCTAACTATAGATTACTAGGACGTGGCCGGCGCCATTATTGATGTTCAAAGAGAGACCATCAGTTTTGTACACTGAGAATGTTCTGCTTATCCCAAGTGCATTTCTTTTGAACTCTCTACAAAATTTATGGCCTCGATCAATCACGGAATAGCAACTATTAGTGAAACTTGTTCAACTGAACCACACCAACGATCGTAGGGTTCGGAATGTCTTCATTTGTTTTCATAAAAAATTACAAAAATAAATCAATAATTATGTATTATTTTGAAATTCATCATTTTGAACAGCTTTCAGGCATTTTGGGTACAACGATTCGAGGTGGATGTGAGTACTCAAATAAGCTTAACTTTCCAGATTTTTTTCGGCGAGTATCCAAGCCGTGCAAATTTGGGCTATTTTGCTAAATACTTGACAATAATAAAATTATTTTTATTATATCATAATGAAATACACTTAAAACACTGATCATAGTGACAGGACACTTAGAAGAAAAATGAACTTCTGGCTAATTTTTTTTCGTCAAATTTAGCTGGTTCTCAATACTGACGGTAGGTGGCGAACCTACCATTTTTCCGATACAAATGCCCTATAGGAAAAATGTACATTTTAGCCCAATTTTATCGTCTGAATTGCTTTTTTTTTTCGAAAGTTGGGTGGCAATTTCTAACTGGGATAGCTTTTCTTCAAATCGATAGATGCGCACTCTGGAATCGATATTGCTTACTGTTGGAAAAATTATCCAACAAACGAAATCGAGTGTCCAGTCAGTATGGTCAGTGCTTAAAAGTTTGTTTTTTTTTTTAAGAAACACTTCAGTCAGTCAACTTTAAATATTTTTTTATCTTCCAAAAATCGTAAATGTTAATTTTGATGAAATTTGAAAGCAAAATACATAGATCGAATGACTCAATGCTTCCAGATACACTGCCACTATCGATAAGTTCCAGGTGAACACTGGTTGAGCCGTCAATGAGCACACACATACACACAACCTTACGTTACATTAGTTCGTAGAAACTTTCAGAAGTGACAGCTTAAACCGTCAATCTCCAGAAGAAGTGTGTAGTGATTGGGTTGATTCGAGCCAAAATTCAGTGTTGAAAATTAAGAGTGTGGAATGTCAAACTAGCACAAACAGAAATGAAAACAAAAACAAACCAGAAAAGACGCAAAATTATACGGCAAAGTTCGCTTTGACACCAGTTTCGTGCCATCCGTTCATCCAAAAGCTGTTGCCCGTAAAGAACCGGACCACTCCGCTTCAGCTGGTTGCAGTTAAGCGAATAAAAGTCGGTTAGCGCGAATCGGACGTTAATACGTAGTAAAGTTATGAGACCAATATCTTACGTTCTCTTGCATTCATCCGGTAGGTACGAATATTGAGTCAGATAACATCCAATTGGTGTAAACGTAATGTAAGTACCCAGCTAACATGAAATCGTAATAGAAATGATAATCCAAATCGAATATTTAGACATTTTCAATAACAAGTAACATCGTAAACAAGTTGGTATTGAGTGATTTTCTATCATTCATTTACGACAAGCTTTGCCCAAAAAAAGTTGAATCGGATAGCAGTTTAGTCAATTCGTAAATATGTCTCCAAATAGTTGAGAATACGCTAATTCGACATTTACGATTTGAGTGAACTGATTTACGATAAATGGGCGATCCTTCCTTCTTTCTTCCTTTGGCCGGTTCGTGAACGGAAAATCTTACATATAGAGCTATAGCGCGGATCATTTCATCTGATGAGTTGGCATTGTGGTAAGATACCAGACAGACAACTCGGAGGCTGGAGTTCAAATCTCGGTCGGGGAATTTTTTTTTTTCGTTTTATTCAAATTGCTTCAAATCGTATATTTTGCTTTTTGTTGGGAAAACGAATCGTTAAAATCTTGTCATTGTAGATTTATCGCCTCCACTTTTATAGCTATATGCTATTTTGGTAAGTTTAATACAATCTTTTCATCTGGTATATTCGTTTGATAAATTGTGTTGTTCCTGCGATATACCCTCTTAAATGTTTGCTGGGTATATATATTGCCTCCACTTAGGTCGGTAAATGTTAATTTACTTTAAATTTTTATACGATTATTCCATACTGTATATGGAACGTATAAAAAAACAGAGTAAGATTATAGCTACAAAAATGTGTGCTGGGTAGCATACCAAAAAAAAAACAGTAGTTCAAAAATTAAGGAAAATGCAGAAAAAAGTGTTGCTGTTTTCAGGAAGGAATCTAAGCTTTTTGCGAAATTTTTAATTGTTAATTCGTTGGTTGCGAATTTGTAGATTATTTAACACTGGAGTTATTTTATTTTTATTAATTGTTTCGATTACAAAAGGGAACTGTTCGAAACATTTCTTTCTTGTACCTACAATTTGACAATAGGAATAATTGAATTCTTCCTTTCATTTGTTCAAAGCCCAGCAACTTTTTTTTCGAACCACTCATTCGATGGCGCCACCAATTCGTAAGGTAAACAATAAAACATCTCTATCCAGTTGATGGTGGAATCCCTGCGATTTAATCCCTAAGAGACAAAATCGATAGTGTGGCGACCTTCCCATAAGATCCAATTTCTCAGCCGATAAAGATCTACAACCAGAATGCTACCGGAATCTGCTTCTCCTTCAACTTGGAGACAAAACGCCAAAATGCCATCGACCACCGGCAAAGTTCAACAATGCGGAGATTAGTCCTCAGCGATAGGCCCTTCAATGGTACAAGCACACTTTATTAAGGCTTTCTGCCTCCAAACCTTCTCAAGTCCTTCTAAATATCAGGTTCTGGGGGAAAATCTCGGAAAAAGGTAAACATTATTAGCCGGTGGAGCCAGCATTGGAAGCGCATTCTCGGGGCGTCGGGCTTGAAGGAATGTATAAAAATCAATATAGTTTTTTTTTGCTGTTGCTGTTCTTTTAGTTCACAGCGTTCAGTTTAAGTTCATAAACTACAACGGTTGGCAAATTGGCCAGCCGATTGATCCCCATTTGGTTAGGGGTATTCAACTTTAGGGCAACCGATCGCGAAGAAACGGTTCAAAATAACAAAAAAAAGAAGCTCATCGGCCCCAAAGACAATGTGCGAGCGGAGAAAAATTGGTTCTATAAATTTTCAACTTTTTTGTCCCAACCATGTTTTGCGGATTGTTTGTTTGGTGGTTGTTCACCGTTTTTTCTTGTCTGCTCCTCCCAGGTTTCAGGATCCCAACAAGATGTAAATTGGATGTTTTCATCTTACCGACAGCTACCGAAAGGTGTATCGATCTTTTGCTGTGAGTTTCTTAATCTTCTTGGGTTCGAACTTTCGAACATGGTTCAGTAGCTAAACGAACAGGTTGCAAGCGCTTGTCGAACAAGACCCAAACGGGGACAACCCTTTGGGATGTGACTTTCATGTTGGCGGCCCACCATGATAACACACTTGTTTGGGAAATAGACATTCGAAAAATCAAGTTACATTCTTAAGCTTGTTATCATTCCGGGACACGTTTGATTTCAAGGTTTGGAATTTATATAGGTATTAATAAAATAAATAAGTGAAATAAATTTCTGTGGCAACGTTTGTTATTTTGGCAACACTAGGCAAAATAAACAAAACCAAGTCGGCCATTGATCTTTCCTTGTGAGTGATAGACGTGTCTGACTGAATCTCTAAGTTGAGATTCATAAGAATCATAAAATCACGATAATGGCTTGGTTGGTAAGATGAGCACAGATGTGCAAGGCTGATGCTCAGATTGTTAAGAAATGGTTCCGGATTCGGTAAATAAGACGAAGTGACTCGAAAAGTGTAGATTATAAAGGCTGCTGCTCTGATTGTTTGTTCCTCCGGTAAATAAGACGGAGATATTTAAAAGCACAGATTGTTAATGTTGCTGCTATGTTTGTGTGTTTTCATTTGGTTTTCCGGTGGAAAAATACAAATTAGCTTAGGAAGCGCAGATTTTCTGCTGCTGATTGTTTGTTTTGATTAGGCCTTCTAATGGAAAAAGACGAAATAAGATTAAGAATCGCAGATTTTTAAGACGGTTCCTGTTGATTGTTTGCTTTCATCTGGCGTTTCGATGGATTAATATGGAATTGGCTTAGAAAGCGCAGATTTTTTTTGGCTGCTGCTATTGATTGATTATTTTGATTTGGTCTTCCGGTGGAAATTTCAGGATGGCTTAGGAAGCGCAGATTTGGTTGCTTCTGAAAGTTGGTTTCGGATTGACCTTTCGGTGAAAAAGTTCGGAATTGGCTTAGCAAGCGCAATTTATAAGTCTGCTGATATGATCGTTTGTTTTGATTTGGTCTTTCGGTGAAATAATAAAAAAGAATTGACTTACAAACTGAAAATGTTAAGGACTGATGCTGCTGATTATTTGCTTTCATTTGGAAGAAAAAGACGGATTAGCTTAGAAAGCGCAGATTTTAAGGCTGCTGCTATGATCTTTCGTTTTGATTTAACACTTCGCTGAAAAAAAGGGAATTGGATCAGAAAACTCAAACTTGCTGATTGTTTGCTTTGATTTGGCCCTCCGCTAGAAAAAGATGAATTGGCTTAGGAAGCAGAGATTTTTATGGCTGCTGCTGCTGATTATTTATTTTGATTTGGCCTTCCGGTGGATTCAGACGAAATTGGCTAAGGAAGCGTAAATTTTTAGGCTGCTGCCGCTGATTGTTTGTTATAATTTTGCCTTCCAATGGAAAAGAACGGTTTGGCTTAAGAAGCGCAGATTTTTACGGCTGCTGCTGCTGATTGTTTATTTTGATTTGGCTTTCCGGTGGATAAAGACGGAATTGGCTTAGGAAGCGAAAGTTTTCAGGCTGCTGCTGATTGTTTATTTTGATTCGGCTTTCCGTTGGATAAAGACGGAATTGACTCAGGAAGCGCAGATTTTTAGGCTGCAACTAATTGTACGTTTTATTATATTTATTAAGTTTTATTAGTTACACTTTACCACCTTTGTGGCATTTGTGTCATATTGTATGTTTTGATTTGGCCTTCCGGTGGAAAACAGATGAAACTGGCTTAGGAAGCGCAGATTTTTAAGACGGTAGTTGAAGCGCTGATTTCTTAGGCTGCTGCTATGATTGTTTGTTTTGATTTGATCGTTCGTTGAAATAAAAAACGGATTTTGCTAAGAAAGCGCAGACTTTTAGGACTGATGCTGCTGATATGTTGCTTTGATTTGACCTTTCGGTTAAAAAAGACGGATTTGGCTTAGATATTGCATTTGGTTTGGCCTTCCGGTGGAAAAAGACGGAATTGGCTTAGGAAATGCAGATTTAAAAGGCAGATCTTGTTAACAGAAACAGAACATCAAGAAAAGCAGAGTTTGGGAAGGTTGTTTCTTAGAACATTTTTCAGGTTCTGGTTGCCTTTTGCCTGTTGCCTTTTGCCTCTTTTGCTCCTTTCGCCTCTTTTGCCTCTTTTGGCTATTCAGCCTCTTTTGCCTGTTAAGCATTTTTTCCTCTTTTGCCTTTTTTGCCTCTTTTGCCTCTTTCGCCTCTTTTGCCTCTTTTGCTCTTTTTGTAGAGGCAGAGGCAGAGGCTAAACAATTAGCCTTATTTGCCTCTTTTGACTTTTTTCCCTCTTTTCCCTCTTTTGACATTTTTGCCTCTTTTTTTGCCCTTTTAAACCTTTTATGCCTTTTTTGCCTTTTTTGTCTTTTTTGCCTTTTTTGCATTTTTTGCCTTTTTTGCCTTTTTTGCCTTTTTTGCCTTTTTTGCCTTTTTTGCCTTTTTTGCCTTTTTTGCCTTTTTTGCCTTTTTTGCCTTTTTTGCCTTTTTTGCCTTTTTTGCCTTTTTTGCCTTTTTTGCCTTTTTTGCCTTTTTTGCCTTTTTTGCCTTTTTTGCCTTTTTTGCCTTTTTTGCCTTTTTTGCCTTTTTTGCCTTTTTTGCCTTTTTTGCCTTTTTTGCCTTTTTTGCCTTTTTTGCCTTTTTTGCCTTTTTTGCCTTTTTTGCCTTTTTTGCCTTTTTTGCCTTTTTTGCCTTTTTTGCCTTTTTTGCCTTTTTTGCCTCTTTTGACTTTATTTCCTCTTTTCCCTCTTTTGACTTTTTTGCCTTTTTTTGCCTTTTTTGCCTTTTTTGCCTTTTTTGCCTTATTTGCCTTTTTTGCTTTTTTTGCCTTTTAGCCTTTTTTGCCTTGTTTGCCTTTTTTGCCTTTTTTGCCTTTTTTTGACTTTTTTTTAATTGTGTTGCCTTTTTTTTCCTTTTTTTGCCTATTTCGCCTTTTTGGCCTTTTTGGCCTTTTTTTGCCTTTTTTACCTTTTTTGCCTTTTTTGCCTTTTTTGCCTTTTTTGCCTTTTTTGCCTTTTTTGCCTTTTTTGCCTTTTTTGCCTTTTTTGCTTTTTTTGCCTTTTTTGCCTTTTTTGCCTTTTTTGCCTTTTTTGCCTTTTTTGCCTTTTTTGCCTTTTTTGCCTTTTTTGCCTTTTTTGCCTTTTTTGCCTTTTTTGCCTTTTTTGCCTTTTTTGCCTTTTTTGCCTTTTTTGCCTTTTTTGCCTTTTTTGCCTTTTTTGCCTTTTTTGCCTTTTTTGCCTTTTTTGCCTTTTTTGCCTTTTTTGCCTTTTTTGCCTTTTTTGCCTTTTTTGCCTTTTTTGCCTTTTTTGCCTTTTTTGCCTTTTTTGCCTTTTTTGCCTTTTTTGCCTTTTTTGCCTTTTTTGCCTTTTTTGCCTTTTTTGCCTTTTTTGCCTTTTTTGCCTTTTTTGCCTTTTTTGCCTTTTTTGCCTTTTTTGCCTTTTTTGCCTTTTTTGCCTTTTTTGCCTTTTTTGCCTTTTTTGCCTTTTTTGCCTTTTTTGCCTTTTTTGCCTTTTTTGCCTTTTTTACCTTTTTTGCCTTTTTTGCCTTTTTTGCCTTTTTGCCTTTTTGCCTTTTTGCCTTTTTTGACTTTTTTGCCTTTTTTCCCTTTTTTGCCTTTTTTGCCTTTTTTGCCTTTTTTGCCTTTTTTGCCTTTTTTGCCTTTTTTGCCTTTTTTGCCTTTTTTGCCTTTTTTGCCTTTTTTGCCTTTTTTACCTTTTTTGTATTTTTTGCCTTTTTTGCTTCTTTTGCCTTTTATGCCTTTTTTGCCTTTTTTGCCTGTTTTGTTTTTTTTTGCCTTTTTTTTGTCTTTTTTTGTCTTTTTTGCCATTTTTTGCCTTTTTGTCTTTTTCGCCTTTTTCGCCTTTTTTGCCTTTTTTGCCTCTTTTGACTCTTTTGCCTCTTTCGCTTTTTTTGCCTCTTTCGCCTCTTTTTCCTCTTTTTTCTGTTTTGTCTCTTCTGTCTCTTTCGCTCTTTTCGCCTCTTTTGTCTCTCTCGTCTCTTTTGCCCCTTTTGTCTCTTTGTTCTCTTTTGCCTTTTCCGCCTCTTTTGCCTGTTTTGCCTATTTTGCCACTTTTGCCTTTTTTGCCTCTTTTGTCTCTTTTTCCGTTTTTTCCTTATTTGCCTCTTTTGCCTCTTTGGTCTCTTTTGCCTCTTTGACCTGTTTTGCCTTTTTTGCCACTTTTGCCTTTTTTGCCTCTTTTGTCTCTTTTTCCTTTTTTGCCTCATTTGCCTCTTTTGCCTCTTTGGTGTCTTTTGCCTCTTTTGCTTCTTTTGCCTCTTTTACCTCTGTTGCCTGTTTGGCCTCTTTTGCTTTTTGCCATTTGCTTTTTGCTTTTGCCTTTTGTCTAGTGAAAATTTATTTTTTCTTCAAAGTAAAGTTGCTCTGTAAATATTTCATGTTTGATTTTTATTTCTTTCGTTTTATTATCAGTAATTCTATTAAAATCCGATATTGAAATTTAATTTTTAATTCAAAATATTGTTGTGTGCCAATCAGTCGTTTGGAACTTTTTTTAATTCACTCAAACAAAAAATACATCAGCCAAAATTAATCAACATGTCGTTACCGGAAGGGGTCCTCGCCGTAATCGATTTTATCGCAAACATACACGTGTTTTGTTTCCGTTTTCCCTCCACCCCGATCCAATCGGTTTAATTAGAAAATTATACCACCTGCGACAGCTCAACGGGCCCAACAACTTTCATCGCCGGGGCCTGCCATCAACGTCATCTTTATCCTCGTCTTGTCCCGTTTTGGGGAGACAAATAGCCGGCGGCACCTCGTTGCGATATATCTTAATGATACAGTCGGGTAACACCCTGAGTAAGTAGCTTCGTTTTCGTTGAACGATTTGTTGGATCTGACGACAATTTCTCTGGAACGAGTATGCAGTTTGTTTTTCGAATGCCAGTAGCTGGTATCGGGTCATTCAAGATTGAAGCCTCGGATGATAGAATTAAAGTCTTCAAAACACTTAAGATTTTATCATTTTGTACTTTTTAATAAGACTTAAGAGTTACTTAAAAAGCTCTCATAAAAAACACTAAACCAAATTAAACTTTCGGAAATTTTTTATAAATTTTGCTTGAAAAAGTGGATCTAAAGCTTAATTCAGCAGATTCCTGGTAAAACCCTTGAACAACATTGAAAAGAAAATGGAAAACATAATTACAAGTTCTCTTGCGTGGCCCTTTGGAATTGCTGGAGCAAGTATGAACATCGTTTGTTGTTGTATGGATTTGCGCAAGCAAAATGATATTTGCAACGCTCCCGCCAACAATGATGTTAGCTTCCGTGTGCTCATTCGAAGTAAATGCCTTTTCGCAACCGGTACGCATATATGAGCTTCAATGTAAAACTCAGGAACGATACTAATCCACAAATGATTACAGGATGTACCTCGATGTAGCTACTTCGGTTTTGGTTCTGGACCATGTGGAGTTGCCATTGTTATTTAGGTGTTTTTCCAAATTTTTTTTCAACCGGAAAGAAGGATCATAATTTTTTCGAGCAAATTGGTCAAATTTTAAGGGGTGTTTTTTGATGGGTTTTGAGTTGCGTGTTTTTCTTTTTTCAATTTTTCAGGTGTTTTTATTGTTGGATGATAGGAATTGTTGAAAATGGGTTTCAACAAATTCCATTAAGAATGAAATGAAAAAGTATTTATTTGTATTTGTGAAGCTGAATCAGAGATATAATTTAAAAAAAAAACTGTTATTCGATTATGCCGACTTGAGCAAAAGACCACCCGGGCAAATCCGAGCAAGTTTATGTAAAAACCTGGCCAAATCCGGGCATTTGATTTCAAAATTTACGACCGAAAACCGGGCAAATTTGACCAAAACCCAAAAATCACTCAACAAAAATCAAGAAAAATAATAAAAAACAATTTTTTTTCGACAGGTCTTAAATCGTATTTAAGGCTTCTTAGAAACCATTCATGATTATTTTAATAAAATCATTTCGTTTTGGAGGCAAAAATAAAAAAAATTACAACACAATTGTTTTTTTTTTTTGTTGGATTTTCCAAAAAAAAAGTGAATAAATCCGGGCAAAATCCGAGCATTTTTTAATGAAATCTGGGCAACCGTGCCGGGCTGGACTGTTCCCAAATTTTGTATTTCATAGCCTGGCAAACCCGGCAATCTGGCAACCCTAGCTTAATAATGTGAATTATAAAAATTTAATTCTAATTTTTTTTTTCGATTACACAAAGATTTTGAATACTAATACATGATATTGAATCACTGGCTTTAATCACTAGCTCTCTTGAAATATAATCGAATATTTTCTACTCTTAACAAATTAAACTCAATCATCAAATATGCGTTTTTAACAAATTATCTTTGGATCAAAATGGATGCTTTTTTTCCCACTAATCATGATATTAACAAATGAAGAAAAGAATTGTAAATAAGTTGATTTATAACGTTCTAACTATCAATTATTATCATTTTTATAATCCACTCTTATGACTTTATTCATACCTCATCTGATGTATTTAAAATTCGATTAGTTTTTCTTTTTCAATCTGATGTTATATTTTATGAATTCTGTGCCTCTCATATTCACTTTAAATTAAGATTTTATTGAAAATTTTGAATCGTATTCGTTTTCTTGTGTTCCGGATATATTGATTTCGAATGTGTAACCTACACTGCTTCAAAATTATTTTCAGTCAAATTTCTTATTCAAAATATGGAAACTTTAAAGCGATATATTTCGCTTGGCGAAAACAGGTAACGAATTTTCCTTAAAGTAGGTTATTATATAAATTTTATTTTCTGTTTTCAATGCATTTGTTCCTCGGTAAAAGAAATATTTAAACTTTTCTGAATCTCCTTTTTATTAAAACTTTAAGTTGTTTGAACCGTTTCTCAAAATTTTCCTATTCAACATAGATTAGACTAGTTCACTTTTCGGCTTTTTTTTCGAGAATCAAAGCCGTGCTCATATGGGTTGTTCCTCATGCATTTTCAAGTATTTTTGACATATTTAGGGTGGCCACAACTTTTTCATTTTGAAATTCCCAGTTTTTCCCGGATTTCCCGGTCAAAAATTCAAAGTTTTCCAGACTTTGATTGTTCATTTTCGTCGGCATAAAGCAAAACTTTCAACTGATTTCATTAATTTGGTTTTTTCATAACAATCAAATCATTGAACATTAAACGAATTTGATTCTATTTCTGGGTTTAATCACATTTTATAAAAAATCCTACACAAAAACATCCTACACAAAATCGTTATGGGTTTTTACGGTTTGTTAAACAGGACTTTTCGATCAATCATTCGTCATGTGACAATCTATCATACCAAATGTACAGCTCACAGAATCCACGTTTCTGAGAATTTCAAATTGTTCTGAGGGCGGTCAATTATGTAACTCCCTCGTCACAGTAAATTCAGTAAAATTGTAGTTTTTTTTTCATACACTCAGTAATAAATTCATCTTTAAGTTTAATATTAATTTTTGCTAAAAATTTATCTTACTGATTCACAGAGGATTGCTTAAAGTTGCCCATGTTTTTCAAAACACGGTGTAATCATTAACACAGGTTTTGTTTGATTCCACAAGGTAACAAAATTTACATGTTTTCGAGATGCCAAGAACTCAAGATTTAATTTTGACTATTTTGGGTGCGCTGATTCCAAATATCCGGGTAGTTCTTTCTATCAGCTTTCGTTTTCGAGACAACTTTTTAAAATAGGTCGCTTAAGCAATGCCTACTCTTGTTTAAAAAAAAATCAGTAGATCATGACAAAGTGCTTAAAATAAAAGTTTTAACTCAATGATCAACTTTCCCGAAGAACGTTTGTAGTTTTGACTCAAGAGAACAAAGTTATTTAGATCAGTTTTTCTTTTGCTAATTTTTCTCAATTCTCAAAAAATGATTATTTTGAAGAGAATTTAAGTTCAATTAAATAATGATTATTGCATTGAATATGTTAAAGATTTAGTCAAATCATTTTGCAGTCTTCATAAAAGTTTTTGAATGAGAGTCAATATAAAATATACAAAAAGTTTCTAAAACGATGTCAAAATAAGTTGTAATATTTTTCTCTCCATTTTTTTTAATTGTAGATTTAATTGTAGATTTTTCCGAAGCACTGTATCTCTGAAACTAGAATATTTGGAAAGATCTGAGTCCCTGATTGAACGAAGGATAATAAGTAGTTTCAAAATCAGTGTTTAGTATGTATGTAGTTTTACTAAACACTGATTCATTTTGAAATTTCCACATTCCACATCACCAAAACTAGAGGGTAGAGGCAATAGACGAAATCTAACAAATGATCCTAATTCAAGTCGCCAAAATCTTCCAAAGTCAGTTATAAAAAAATCCTGTTCCCTTGTGATCTAAACTAATCTTGAATGCTTAAAATGCCAATATCCTTCAAGATCATGAAATTAAATCGTTATACAAAACATTATCAGTTTTTAAAATCTATGAATATGAGATTGGAGGATAAGATTCCTGGATCCTTTATGAATACAAAAAATATCCATAACTAATTAAGGGTAAATTTGAATAACCACAAATCGCATTTGAACGAAGTATTTAAATTGCTCTAGAAATATTGCCAACACTTCAAATTTTCACGTAACAAGAATCTTAACAGTGTTCATTATTACCCCATATTCACTTGGGTAATTTTGAACAGAAATAAGAATAAAAAAGAATGATCTTTGTTCATAATAACTCAGATGACCCTTCAATTTTCAAAGAACTCGATTTTTTCAGCACTTGACGTAATTATTCAGGTCTGTTCTGTTGGATAAATTGGATTCAAATCTGTTGGATAAATTTACAACTGGTACTAAAGAAATCTTTTTGCAACTTGTTGCAATAAATAGTTAATTAAAAACCATTCATCATCTTTTTGCATCTTGAATTCTGACTTCAAACATTTAAAAAAAAATATGGGCAACAAGTTACAGAGTGCTGATTTAACAGTTTTGAGGATTATTTAACAGCATATAAAATTTTCCTATAAAAAAAAATCAACAGGATTATTTAACAGCATATCAAATTTTTAGATATAGAAAAAAATTAGAAACATTTATTCGATTCAGATTCACCTCCTGTAATTTATTAATTTAAAACTAAGGAATTTCAGTTTCTAAATGAATATTAGAACAAATTTGCAAAAGGAATTATATATTATGATATCTATTTTTATCATAATAAAATAGGATTTTCGTATATCTTTTAAAATAAGAAACTTTTTTTTTAAATTTTCATTGTGTTGTAAAATTGTAATGCACTTTAAATTTATTGATACTCAAATCAAACTATCTACACTATTTAAAAAATCTGAACTTAAGAACCCAGAATTTCTAAATTTTGAAATAAATTTGAAAAAGAACAATGTAATATTTTGAAGAAGCCATTAAAAGTAAAAAAAAAACAATTTCCAAATCTTTGTACTACATATGACCCCATACATGGTCCGAAATTTTTCTGTAAAACTTTGCAAACTATAAAAATAGAATAGACTTAACAGTCTACATAAAATTTTCAGAAACTATAAGCTAAGTGATAAAATGCAGATTATAATAAGTAGGTACATGATATGCACATGTTTTTAAATCTGTAAAGCCTTAGTTTCAAAGTTTGATTTTTCCGTCCTGAATTTGAATCGTTTGTCAGATTCTGTCAAATTTAGTTCTGTTGATATTGGAGTTTGAAATTAAAAAATGACTAGGTTTTGTGTAAAATTAATCATTGATAACTTATCAACCGACAACCCGCTATAACAAAAAAAACAAAAACTGATTTCGAATCTACTTATTATCCTTATTTTGATAAAGGTTTAAGATGATATTTCTTAAAACTATTCTAGTTTCAAAGAAACAAAATGCTTGAAATAAAAAATCCCAGTTTTAAAAAATCAAAAGAAAATATCAAACTATTTGGGACATCATCGAAGAACCTTTATGAGCTTTCGGTATCAATTGCCTTGTGCAATTGATAAGAAGAAAATTTAAATAATAATTTTGATGCAATAATTTTGATGTTTTGTAATTCAAATTCAAGAATTTCTTAACTACTTCACTCAAAACACAATTGTGTATGTTATGAGGGAAGTGTTGAAAACATATGAGGGAAGTACCACGCAATTTAATCTTATTAAAGCTTTAAAACGTGTAATTTGATATTTTCTGGATAAATTATGACCAGTTATCGGAAAAAAGTTTATTGACTTGTGTTTAGCTCTTTAATTAAACACTCACTGGAAAATTGAAATATTTGCATCTTTTAACATTTCCAAATTTGCAACAAAGATTTCTGGATTCAAAATTAAACTTTAATACCTTTACATGTTTTATTTGATTCATAGTTTTTTCAATGATGTGCGATACTTGAATAAATTTGAGTAGACTTTCTGAATTTCTCATCTCATTCTTCGAAGCAGTTTCAAACTCTAGGTTCCGGTAAAATTAGTGAGTTTTTTTTATTTAGAGGTCATTGTAAAGAAATCAGAGTAGTTTATAAATTGCAAAACTTATGATATTCTTTTTACAGTTTTTTTTAAACTATTGAATTCTGGCGTGGAAATTTAAATTATGATTCTGAATTTTGGATTGAATCCCTGATCTTAGAACCAAAACTGAATTTCAGTTTTATTTTGAAAATTTTCGCAGTTTTTGGTCAAAATTCTCGATTTATTTTTTTTTCGGTTTCCCGGTACGATTTTCAATTCCCGTGAAAAAAATTGTGAAAAAAAAATCATTTTTCTTTAAAATTTTCTCATGAGAGTTCTAGCAAACCCCTGCTAATATAAAACGATAATTTTATGAATCTGTTTTGATAATCGTTCTTTTGTGAAAAACATTTTGTTCTGATTAATTGCAGATTTTAATCTTTCAACTTGTAGGTAAAATTTCTGTACAAGTTGGTAGTTTATGATTTTCAATCTTTTTCTTTATCTAAAACAGATCCAATAAATCATTCATCACAAATTATCGTTTATATCATTAGTGGTTACTAGAACTCTCATTAAAAAATTCTAGAACAATTGATTTTTTTCACGAAAACTCATTGCGTTCAATTAGATTCATTAGTTCAATAGATCTGAAATTTGGCAGAAATGAATTGATCTGCAAAAAAAGCCGAAAAGAGAACTAGTCTAATCTAGATACACCGATTCGAAAAATAAAGCTTCACCCAAATAAACCTGAACCTAAATTTTCAAGTACCTAACAAATGAATGACAAGAGCTCCGCAAAAATCTTACATTCTGAATGCCAGTTTTCACGATCGATTTCTTTAATATTTTGAATAGGCTAAAATGTCTTCAATGACACTAGGGCAAAGTGTGCAGTTTAATAATTAATAAATAAACTAATTTATTAAAAATGAATAAAACTTTTGGATGACATAACAAACTTTATTTTCAAATGCAGAATTTATTAAGGTTTCTTCATGCCGTACCTACTTGAATCCATTTTAAATTTTTGCGTTGTACTTGAAGTCCTCAAATATCAAATATTATTGACAACCTTCCTGTACTTCACTTGAATTGCAAAACCACCTGTCCGCTCCAAAAGTTGTTTACATTTTATACCTTTCAAGATTATGGATCTTCGGTAGCCAGTTTCGGTTCCATCAAGCCAATTTAATAACCGATCATCAACCCCAACAAGTACATACATTATCCTCGTTTGCTATCTGTATCTTCAAAATTAAAGGGATGCGTGCTGAAAAACCATTTGGAAAAGAAATCCTTAAGTGGTATTTAATGGTTTTTCGATGCTTCTGTTTTGCTTTTCCATTTTTTAAGAAATATTGAAAATTGAAAATATATATAAATTTATAACTTACTGTCTTTAGAGAATATTTTTAAAAAAATATGGAAAATGTAGAATTTTGAAATTAAAAACTGAATCTACTGACCAAACCATAACTTGTTTTTTTTTTTCAATTTGTGTACGACATAACCCAGCCCAGTATAGCGCAATGTACCTTCCTGACTGGGTAATTTGGACGTGCCTTTCCGAGACCGGAAGTAGACATGCATTTTGGGTTTCCTTTTCAAGACATTCAGGGGTCGACAGACTGGCGACTTTTTATCGATTGTCAGTGGGGGGGCTGTTGAAATTTAGGGAAAAAAACATGTATTTATCACCAAAAAATATTTTTCTATCAATTGCTAAACAAATTCAACCTAAATGATCCATTACGTCAACTCAACATTGTGCTGCTCAACATTGTTGTTGGGAACCGTTAAAACTGTAACAGATAGAAAAAAAATGCATTCGAGTCAACACTAATCGCTTTTCGTTTTCTGAAACGCATTCAGCGTCATGTTTCCTCCATGCCTGACATTATTACCATTGAAACAATATAACTTCCTCTGACCGACCCCCTCATTCATCCCCCCATTCCGAAACCATCCGGTTTAGGCATTTCGAGCTGCTTCCCCCCATTCAAGTCCCCCCTTTGAGTGGATTCGAACAGCAAAAGTCGAATAATTGCATTTCCAGTGCATTTCGCTGAACTGTTTGTTGGCCACATACAAGCATAGTTGGTGTGAATGCCTAAATGCGTTAGTGTGTGCTATGCTATGCTTTAGCACATTATGTGCTGAATGGGCTTTACTGTGCACTGCACAAGTACCTACATGAATGAATGAAAACGACGCGGCATCCGAGGGAGGAAAACGTTGCTCGGGTGAGGTGAATTTTCACATTTATCATCCAGCGAACCGACAAAACGAGACAGCTCATAAAACTGACGACTGATGATAGGCCCATAGGCCGGACCCGATCTCACCACACCGGAGCCAAGACCGGACCAGACCAGACCAGAGCAGCTAGTATAGTAGGACGGTGGCCCAGACAAACAACAACTTCTGTGGCCACATTTCGAGTTCCGAAGGGCCCTGGCCTGGTTTGGATCGAGGGGCATGGCACTTGTTAGAAGAAATTTCATAGCATTTGGAATTAAACGCAATTTTTATTCGGGGGTTTTCATCCTGTTGGCAAAGAACACAAATACTTCTGGAAGATTATATACATTATTAAGACATATGCGTTCTGATATTTTTTTTTATTTGAAGTTCCATTGATTTGAAACGCATAAAAATTAAATCATTATAATTACTTAGATTCAGTCCAACAATAACAAATTATGCTACCATCTTAATAGTAGTATAGATAATTTATTTTAAAATTTTGTCCATTTTGAATTTTAGATTAAAAACGCTTTCCAGGCTTTTCCAATAAAAATTGGTTTTCTGACCTTTTTTATCCTCTTTTCTGCGCTGCCATCTGCTAGGAAAAATATTTTTAATAAACGCATAATCATACGAAACTAAGTGGATGTTTTTTTTTCATACACATCACCCTATTGAATTGGTTTGATAATGGTTTAAGTTTCAAAACCTAGGTAAATAACATTTTTTGAAGCTCTGCTTTTTATTCAAACACCATAGTACTACAAAGTCAAATTTTGAAAAAAAAAATGAAAAAACAACGTATGATTTCATCATTTTAGATCATTATTTAAACTAATGCTGAAGTTTTTCAAATTTTTGAAAGGAAAATTTTAATTTTTATGTGTAATGGGAGTGGGGTCATCTAAACGTATCGGAAGGGTTTAACTTCGAAGACCTTCAATTTTAAAAATATAAAAAAAATTTAACATACTTCAAATAATAATAAAACTTTAGTTTTATTTGGATTTGATCTTTAAATATAATATTTAAAAATATCCTAATTTAAAAAGGCTGTTTTTCTGTAATGATTTACCTAATTGGATTGAACGTTATAGCTGGTTCATTTTAATTTAACAGAATGATCTTGTTAAGAGTTCAATGGAGAGAATTTTACTTCCTTTAATTTTGCACTACGGAGACAATCAATATGGCTAACATAAGGTTGCTAGATTGCCTGGTTTTATACGGGTTTGCCCGGATATTTGATACAAAATTTGGCAGCAGTCCAGCCCGGCCCGGTTGTCCGGATTTCATTAAAAAATGCCCGGATTTTGCCCGATTTATTCACTGTTTCTGGCAAATCAAACGATAAAAAGTTGTTTTGTAATTTTTTTTTATTTAGCCACCAAAACAAAAATTATTGAGCATATTTTGCAAAAACTATCAAGAAAGGTTTTTTTGAGACCTTAATACGATTTAAAATCTGTTTATGAATTTTGATGAAAAATAAATTTTTTTATCTTGATTTTCGTGAGTGATTTCTGGGTTTCGACAAAATTTGCCCGGATATTGCACGGATTTTTAGAATTAAACTTAGAATGAAAATGCCCGGATTTTGCCAGGTTTTTATAAAAAATTGCCCGGTTTATCCGGCCCGGATACGTGCTGGAAAAAATCAGGCAACCTTAAGCTAACAATTTTAGAATGAGTTTTTGCACTTCCGTCAGAGGACAAATCGGCTTTAACCAGTCAATTAGAAACTAGTTACTTGACGATCTGTCTTACCCATCAGAACTGATTCTAGACATCTCAAAGCGGGCTATGTATCTTCAAATTTTAAAGAACACATCAAAACACCGGATTAAATAAATGGAGAAAATGAAAAATGTGAAAAAATTCAAGTGAGTTAAAACTGTCAAGAAAATTCCAACAAAGTCAAGAAAGTATAGGAAGTCTAGGAAGTCGAGAAAGTCAAGACAATCTAGGAAGTCAAGAGAGTCAGGAAAGTTAAAAAAGTCAAGAAAGTCAAGAAATTCTAGAAAGTCAAGAAAGTCAAGAAAGTCAAGAAAGTTTAAAAAGTCAGAAAAGTCAAAGAGGCAAGAAAGTCAAGACATTAAAGTCTAAAAAGTCAAGAAAATTAAGAAAGTCGAGAAATACAAAAAGGCAAGAAAGTCAAGAAAGTCAAGCAAGCCAAGGAAGTCAAGAAAGTCAAGAAAGTCAAGAAAGTCAAAAAAGTCAAGAAAGCCAAGAAAGTAAAAATTGTCAATAATGTCAAAATAATCAAGAAAGTCAAGAAAGTAAAAAAAGGTCAGGAGAGTCCAGAAAGTCATGAGAGTGAAGAAAGTCAAGAAAAGCAAAAAAGTCAAGAAAGTCAAGAAAGTCAAGATAGTCAAGAAAGTCAAGAAAGTTCAGAAAGTAAAATAATGTCAAGAATGTCAAGAATGTCAAGAAAATCAAGAAAGCCTAGAAAGTCAATAAAGTCAAGAAGAAAGTCAAGAAAGTCAAAAAAGTCAAGAAAGTCAAGAAAGTAAAAAAGGTCAGGAGAGTCCAAAAAGTCATGAGAGTGAAGAAAGTCAAGAAAATAAAAAAAGTCAAGAAAGTCAAGAAAGTTCAGAAAGTCAAGAAAGTTCAGAAAGTCAAGAAAGTCAAGAATGTCAAGAATGTCAAGAGAATCAAGAAAGTCAAGATAGTCAAGAAAGTCAAGAAAGTTCAGAAAGTCAAGTAGGTCAAGAAAGTAAAAAAAATCCAGAAAGCCAAGAAAGTCAAGAAAGTCAAAAAAATAAAGAAAATAAAGAAAGTCAAGAAAGTCAAGAAAATCAAGAAAGTCAAGATATTCAAGAAAGTCAAGAAAGTCGAGAAAGTCATGAAAGTCATGAAAGTCATGAAAGTCAAGAAAGTCAAGAAAGTCAAGAAATTCAAGAAAGTCAAGAAAGTCAAGAAAATTAAGAAAGTCAAGAAAGTCAAGAAAGTCAAGAAAGTCAAGAAAGTCAAAAAAACCAATGTCGAGAAAATCCAGAAGGTTAATAAAATGTCAAGAAAAACAAGAAAGTATAGAAAGAAAAGGAAGCCAAGAAAGTCAAGAAAGTCAAAAAAGTCAAGATGTCAAGAAAGTCAAGAAAGTCAAGAAAGTCAAGAAAGTCAAGAAAGTCAAGAAAGTCAAGAAAGTCAAGAAAGTCAAGAAAGTCAAAAAAGTCAAGAAAGTCAAGAAAGTCAAGAAAGTCAAGAAAGTCAAGAAAGTCAAGAAAGTCAAAAAAGTCAAGAAAGTCAAGAAAGTCAAGAAAGTCAAGAAAGTCAAGAAAGTCAAGAAAGTCAAGAAAGTCCAGAAAGTCAAGAACGTCAAGAAAGTCAAGAAAGTCAAGAGAGTCAAGAAAGTCAAGAATGTCAAGAATGTCAAAAATGTCAAGAAAGTCAAGAAAATCAAGAAAGTCATGAAATTCAGAAAGTCAAGAAATTCATGAGAGTCAAGAAAGTCAATAAAGTTCAGAAAGTCTAAGAGTCAAGAAAGACAAAGATGTAAAGAAAGTCAAGACAGTCAAGAAAGACAAAAAATTCAAGAAAGTCAAGAATGTCAAGAAAGTCAAGAAAGTCAAGAAAGTCAAGAAAGTCAAGAAAGTCAAGAAAGTCAAGAAAGTCAAGAAAGTCAAGAAAGTCAAGAAAGTCAAGAAAGTCAAGAAAGTCAAGAAAGTCAAGAAAGTCAAGAAAGTCAAGAAAGTCAAGAAAGTCAAAAAATTTAAGCAAATCAAGAAAGTTTATTTCCTTTCCTTTGTATAGTTGTAGTTTTATTTTTCTGGTCATTTTATGATAAATTTTGGGATAATTAAAAAATCGGACATTTTCTATGAGAAAGCCTGTTTAGAACAAATAGCTAAAAACCCTATAAAATGGTAAAGTTTGAATGAAAAAACACACATAGGAACATTGGACGGACATATCTTTGATTTTTGCACTTATACTCCTTAGGCGCCCATTATAAATTCACTTGTCACCATCAAATTTTAACAATCAGATGTTTTTATCTTGTTTTTTGTTCCCGTTGGAAAAACTCTGCTTTCTGAAAATCACGTTTGGGTTGGAGGCAAAGAGGTATAAGTACATCAATTGGTGGGACTTTGGAAGCAAAGGGGTAGAAGTTCTGCAGTTACAAAATGTGGCTTTCAGTTAGTAGATTTTTTTTTCACAGAGACAAAAACATAAGAAATTAGTTGAATAAAATTATGATTAAAACAGAATATGATGGTTGGCCATCAAAGATTGGTTCTTATGCTTATCTCAGTTTTTTTTTCAATTTTTTCACTGATTTTGGCTCCAAGGGTCTATATTGTATTTGTGAACAAATATTTATTTTTAAATCAACCTGAAAAAAACATACCACATCATAACATTATTATATAACACAGCTTTACAGAATTACTGCATTTTTTAAGTTTATCTGGCATCAAACTTCATGCTTTGAGTAAATCTACTGAATGAAACATATGTTTCAAACAAATGTATTTTGTTTCTAATACTGCTTCATCCCTCCACTGCATGCGCTATGAATACGTTGGGAAAAAAACAAAATAGTTTTTTCAAAAGTTGTTATTATTTAACCTTTCTTTGCGGTTAGGGTCTATATGACTCAAACTGTACTATCACGAAGCGATATCTCTGGAACGGTTAGAGCTAGCTAATTGAAATTTTCTGACTTTTCCTAAAATAAGGAACTCTACAATTTCTCATTTTTAGATTTTTTAATAGAGTTACCAGTGTTAGCAAAAAGAGCAATTAGACGGTTAGGGTCATTTAGACCCGGATTATTGTTTTCGTTATAAAATAAATACTACAGAGCCGATTTTTATAAACTATATCATTTTAAATTGTCCAAGTCTTTTTTGCTTTTTGAAAATTTGTGTTTTGATTTTTATGGTTTTCAGAAATCGCAAAAGTTCAGAAAAAGTTTAAAAAAAAAATGGGAGTTTTCCATCAAAGATTACTCATTTTGTTGGAATTGTATTGAAAAACTTTTGATTGATATAAATTCATATAGATTGAGAGCTTATATTGAAATAATAAACGTGCTTGGTTTTACAGACCACATCTGGTCAATTAAAATGTTCATGATATTTTTTTTTTCAATGTTTTTGAAGCCTTATTTTTATGCAGATCAATGAATTTTTATGAAAATATTTGCCGTTCTGTTTAATTACAGTAGTTATTCGATTTTATAACTGTTCGATTTTTTCAATACTCGCAAAATTCACGCTCGATTTGATCACGGTGATTGTTTCGATTTTATCACGCTTTTTTAGAAATCATTCAGGAACCATTTCTAGAACCTTAATTTTCTTTCAAAAGCGTAAATAATAACTTTTTTGCCTTCTAAAATACGAAGTTACGGTCTTCGACTAAGTTGTTAAGCCGAGAATTTCTTTTAGAGAATTTATAAATTGGCAAAAAATCAACGAAATTGGCTTGGATCTACGGAAGAAACAAAAATGATGTTGATTTTTCAGTACAAAATATTCAATTCTCCCCTACAAACCTAAAAGTTTCAATTTACTCGTGTAAACGTTACTTAAAAATTATGCGAAAAATCATGGATGAGTTTTGAACTAAAACAAAGGTTTTAAGAGCCCAGGGTTTGAGAAATTCAAAAATGATCCCTACTTGACTCAGTCTAATGGCACAGTGGTTGACAAATTTTCTAGAACAGCTCTGTACCGTATCGGATTTGAACCGATTTTTTATCACCTTCGACCTTTGATTGTATATCTTATATTTTCACTAGGGACCTTTGAGTTTTAGCTAGTTTTTTAGTGTACACTGCTGAATAAATTGAAAAATTTAACCTGCTTGGAATTTTAAGCATCAATGGCTTATTCATCCCGACATGCCAGAAAAACAATTGAGAAAAGGGTCTTTATAAAATTTATGAACTGTACTCTCATGTTAGAATAAGCGAAAAGTTCCGTATCATCAACCCATAAATATCTATACAACAGTCGGTTTTACGAAGTAAGAAGTGAATTACTGTGATGAGGTGATGAATTAGTTTTTTCGCGGTCCGATGCCTGGAAAGAATCGGTCAGTTTCCGAACTGGTGGCTGAGCGAGCTGTGTCCCTCAATTAGGTCGCACATTTTGACGGGTGCGATAATTTCCAGTGGGCAACAACAATAATACTAATAATAATAATAACATCCTCGAACCACTGAATAAACAAAGTTGAGTACGCACAATTTAGAGCAGAAGTCAATTATCATGACTAGAGTAGGAAGCTCAACGGCCGATTCAGAAATATGAAGCAAAAACTGTAAATAAAAATTGACCCTCCAGCGGCGGATGGTTTGTAAAATTTTCATACCGCAATTGTCGGCTTGTGGGCAGACAGGTGAGTCCAATTGAAGGAATTATCCAAATTAGGTTATTGTGATGAATTGAGCCGTGGATAAACATGTTTGTAAATTTGATTACTCTTGGACAGTGGAGTATTAATTTTTTTTTGCTGGGGTCGAAGCTTGTTGGAAATTTACCGCACTTTCACTTCGAAGTTCGATCAAAACAATGCGAATTGGCATAAAAGTTGTTTTGTGTGTAAAGGCATATCATTTTGAACTTAAAATATTCTTCTGTTTGATTGAACAAAAATAGCCATGAAATAAAAATTGCAGGTTTAAAATATTTCCTCCAAATCACATAAAATCTTATCTGGTAATATAAAATTCAACCAACAACCACCAGTTTAAGTTTTTTTTTTTCTCAGCGCCTACAAGCTCTGAAACGCAAACTGTGTTACGCATTCTTCTCATCAACCCAGTCAAGATCATCCACTTCAGTAGATAATAGCCTTCATTACGACCCAGAACGAAATTGATCAACCGGTACCATTTACTACCTTTAGTGTTTATTATTTTTTCTCTCGGCATGATGGCGAGATCCAAACGGAGGCAAGACTGCTCTCGGTCTGGATTAATAAAACTATAATTGTACTGAAATTAAAATGTTCTGCATGTTGATCATTTTCTGGGCCCTGGCTAGAGCTCGAAACAAGGGAGAGGAGAATATGGGCACGCATCATACCTTTTTCAGAACTTCCAAGAAGCCGCTCGACCGACCCCGATAACTCTTCGACTGAATAGGTTTTGTTTCCAGGGCCTGGCAGGTGAGGAACATCTCAGACACGGCACGGTACCGGAATTCTTCGACACTTTCGCGTCTGAACGTCTCAAAGAAAATCAAGGTCAATTGAAGCTACTGCTTTAACCCTTTCTGGGTTCTGGGATTTTGTTCAAATTGATTTTCCACAGCGAGTTAGTTATGGTACAAGTAAACAAACCCTTTGAAGGGTTAACGCAGATCAGCTTTTGCGAGGCTGGTGGCGTTTACTGTTGTGTACATTTATGATTCGTCGTCGTCCACAGTAACAGAGTTCATGTCGGTATTTGGAAAAGAATTTTCCAAATTACCTTTCGGTTTCCGTTTTACGCGCCCATTGTTCCTATACCTTCATACGCGCGCGCGCACCTTATGATGTCGGTGCGTCAGGCGCAAACAACGTCTCGTCACTGCGCTGGGCTCAATATGTTGTGCGTATCTGCACTGCAGCATGGTGCTGTGGGTTGAAAAATGTGGAAATTTTCTGGTTGTTGCGGCGAATTAAAATTTTGTAATGCAATAATAGCGGCAGTAATAGCGTGAAGTACAATTTTTGCTTCTGTTCGATTACTACGCAAGGGGAAATCTGAAAGGTGTAGTGTATTTTATACTTGGATCTGTATTTATCGTTCAAAACATAAGGGTGTTTGACATGTTATTGACAAACCTATAATCGATTAACATTCTGCTGAGGTCAGAATTCCAAAGAAATATTTAGCTTCAAAAATTGAAAGTCAATATTTAACCCTTTCCTCCTGTGGAGTTCAAATCCCTAAAAAAAAATTAACCCTAATCAGCTCTTGAGAGTCAATATGACGCTATTGGAAGTTTGGCGGCTTGTTAATTTATTTGGGTTCATCCAAGTAAAAAAAAAGTCTTCGGAAACCCTCAGTGAATTCTTGAAATCTTTAATTATGCATAATTTTTTATTAATGGACGCACCCTGAAAGCTCAGAAAAAAAACGCTAAAATCGCTATATTTTTTTTTGTTTCTGAACCGATAAATATTTACAAAATTTAGAGATTTGGAAACCTAGTAATGTCTCTCAAATATGTTTCTCGCTTACGTAATTACATCACTAAAATTGGTATGAAATAACCTTTTTTATGAATATGAATTTATTGCGAAAATCTTGTGTTTATACTCAAAATCCTCTAATTTAATAAATTGCCAATAGACAAAAGGTTCGAAAAAACAACGACCTTTGACAACTCGTTAAAAATGCAAAAATGTTCCGGATTACATCAACTTTTCAATCCTCCCTTCATAATTTATCTGGGGTGTCTTAAACAATTTTGAAATTTTGTAAAAATCGGTTGGAAACAAGACAGATGTAATGGTTTTAGTCATGAGTGTTAATATGACCCTCCAGGGGCTGTAACGGGTAAAAGTTTATGGGACGGAATAGGGGTTAACAGAAACAATTTCGGACGATTTAACTAGGACATTTATTTTTAAAATATGACCACAGGCCATTAAAACTGCAAAGTGGTATTCCAGAATGATATCTGTCGTAAAATTAATAAAAATATTTTCGAAATTCTTGATTTTTTCCAAACTTCGTTCACCAGTATCTAAAATCCTTAATTAATAGACTGAGTCGATTTGGGGTCATTTTTTAATTTCGGTTTTGGTTAAAAACTCATCACGCATTTTTTGCAGGATTTTTAAGTAACGTTTACATGAGTAAATTTGAACTTTCAGGTTTGCATGGGAAAATTGAATATGATTTTCTGAAAAATCAACATCCTGTTTGTTTTCTTCTGTTAAACCGAGCCTGCGTACGGTTTTTGCACCAATTTAAAAATTTTCAAAAGGAATTTCCGCTGAATCGAACATTGGGTAAAGAAGTTATTAGCTGTTTAACAGGGGTATGTCTTTTGGCATTGAAAAATAATAAATTCGATTGGCATCCCTGCTGTTGCCTAGTGAAGTACGGCATGAAAAATAATTATGCAATACCTCGCTAAGCACCCAGCAGTGCTGTCATTCGAAGCAATGAAGCAATCCCTATCAGAAGAGAAAAACAAAATGATATCAAGATAAGATATTTTGATATTTAATTTTTTCCTTTCAAAATAAAATATAAATTAGTACTCGTAAGATGTTAAAATATCTCAAATTATAATAAAAAGTCCATGCAAGCATAAATAAATTATATCACATCTTGATAGCATTATATCAAGATTATAACTCAATCAGATAGGACTCAGACCACCAAAAATCCAAAAATATGTATACAAGCTTGAATGCAATTTTTGTCTTTTATTAATAACTTGTATGGAATATGTTGGAATACCCCCTGACTTTTGCTCAAACTTTCATGCATTTTCATGCAAGTTTGAAATTGAACAATTCTAAAAAAGTTCGGGTACCAGCCAGGAGATACGAACCTCGACCTGCAGGTTGAGAGGCGCGCACGCTACTAAACAGAATCATGCCTGGTAAATTGGAATAAGAGCTTCAAACTTCCAATAAAAGTTTTCGAAGCATTTGTTTGCCCGGTAGAAAAAAAATTTATGATTGTATTGAATTATATTGAAGAGATATAATAATTTTTTTTTCGAAACGACCAAAACGAAGATTTTGTTATCAAAGCTATAGCTGAATAAGTTAATAATATCTCGTCGAGATGGTTTTGTGTAACAATTTTGATATGCTCTCCTGATCGGGATATTACATATTGGCAAAAAGAAACATTGGAGATTTTTTGTTCAGATTACATTGTGCTCTAGTTATTCAACTACCATTTTAAAATTCTAATTCAGGAAAGCGGGTCGGGAGAGCAAACAAAACATCGGATTACAGATGATTACAGGCATTTCTAAGTCCGTTGGTGAGATAATTATTTTTTCGTTTCTGGCAATGATAAAGCTGTATGCTAAAAATACTAAGCCGATATTTTTGTGAGAAATTATTTATTCCACCATATTTGGCCGGGCTTCAACCAGACCGAACTGAGCGCCAAGAGAAAATATTGAAACAACAAAAAATTAATCAAGTGCAATTCATATTTAAAATCGGAAAAAAGGAATATGATTGACAGACGTGAAATCCTTAAAAAAAAATTTTTGCACACAAAGTTCAACTGTCTCGGAAAAATGCTTATGGCGTTCAGTTCGGTCTGGTCGAATCCTGGCCATTTGAAAAAAAGGCTGTTAGCACACAAAGTTTTGACGATTATCTGTGATGCTATTCTCAGAAATATAATAGAAAAATGATGCAAAACGTCGATAAATGGGGTCATTTTATTTTAAAAATTCGCAATCTACATTACTGAAGTCATATGATTTTCATGAATCAGCTTACGGAAGCCTATCTCAGAGGAATCTGAATTTGTAAAAATTTTCTGGGATGAAAACTTTGACAAAGTTCGCTTTTAATATCTGTTAAATTATGATTTACTGATTAGATGATAATTTTATGATTTTTAAAAGTTTGCTCAACATGCAACAATGCAAAAATCTTATGCGGAACTTCAAACTTCAGTTTATTTATTGTTTGTATAAAATAACATTTCGAAAATTCGCATAAAGAAAGGATTTTAAGTCCTGAGGTCTTTTTTTACGCGGATTGATTTTGCTCAGTTTTTCGAACACGGTTGTTTTTTACACGGTTTTTTGCCATGGATACAATTCTTCTACACGGCTCTCGCGAATCAACACGTTTTTTAAGCTAAAATATTCCAAGTCCTATACGTTAACGACGGAATGCATACCGCGTAAAAAAAACCTTAGTGTATATATTTTAATAACGATTAAACGTCCAACGTTTAAAAGACAGTGATTTCCTTTATTTTTCTAATCTTTACTGCCGTTCCCTGCAAAAGTTTCCCATGTGACTTTTGAGCCATTTTCACTTTCTTACAGGAAACAGTCTCTTTTAGTGTTAACTTTCTAATAAAACACATACAAGTATACTTTGTTCTGAACTTATTTTGATCAAGGATGTGGATGTTTCTACGCAAGAATATCACACTAAATCTATGAAATCTATGAAAATTTGCAAATTTTATCAAAAAATTTTCTTGAGATTAGTTTTAACTGTTACCTGTTGGATATAATATGTTATCTACCGAAAAGAATACTTAAATAGTCGGTGGGGAAGAGCAAGCAGCCTTTAGTGATTTACTTAGAAAAAAAATTCACTATCACTTTTCCTTAGGCTCTACTTACAAGATCGATACTCAACTATACATTTTTATTAGCAAAGAGGAACGAGTATCTAAAATTACGTTTCAACCTGATTATTTGGGAAAAATGAAAACTATACAAACTTTTAAAATAATAGAAAAAGTATAGCCTTGTGACAGCTTCTCGTAGAATTAGCATCTGTATGCGTACTGATTCTACGCAAAAGTGTCACTTGAAGCATTTTTGGCTCTAATTTTCCGTTTGAGGTATGATATGTTATTTTTTGGCAAAAAAAACATTGTTTAATGATTAATTTAAACTGATCACTACAAAAAAAAAAAAGTTTGGTGAATTTTGAGTAAGAGAGAAAAAAATGGAAATATTGCTGAAATTTCAATCGCGTTTCTGTCGTTTGTACGATTTTCACATGGGAAAAGTTATCCTATGATTTAGCTCCACAAGATATTTAAATTGAAGTGGTGACGATAGTACCATCAGTTCAAACATATTTACGAACCATAGAAAGACTTTCCAAAATTTTCGTTTTTAGTAAAATGGGGAGAACAAATAATGTTTCCATTTGAACTAACTAATATTCGAGAAAAAGTTTAAGTAGATTGAAAAATTTAAATTATTTAAAACAATTGTGATGTGTCAACTGGTGTTAAATTTCTGTCTTTTTTAAACACATAAATTCATATTATTTCCCTTTTTTTAGTTGTGTTTTGGTCGAAAATTTATCGCTTTAAAATATGTATGTTGCTTCAAAAGTTTTCGCACCCCTGATCTAACACATTTCACCGATAATCTTCTGCAATTGCTCTGTCCAGAACATAACATAACAATAAGTGAAAATAATTTCGCTGGAACTTAATTAATCTAACGAAAGCTTTTCAATACTACCAATACAAAGTTTTAAAAGATAAAGGGACATTGCTATCTTGATGCAAACGAATGTCAATATTTTTTTCTTGCCGTTGCTTGCGATATCAAATATCGTGAGGCTGTGTGAGTGAATTTGTTTTATTTGTTTTGGTTTTGATGTGGTGGCATGTGACAAATTCACGCTCATTTGAATTGAATTAAGCGATAATAACTTGTTAAACATTTCCCTTATAATCTGTTAGGTTAAATTTTCGTGGTTCCACGAGGGCCACTCAGTTTCAATTAATTATTTTCCGCATTTTCCCGACTTTTTCTCGCATGATCTCATGAAATTCCCGATTCTCAAACACAAAACAAAAATCAGCTTCAAAAGCACTACTCAACGGTTTCTACTTTTGATAAGTGATTGAATTTCAACAAAACCCTAAAATCATAGCATATTTATGCTTTCAATTTTTACTGTGATATGGGCCGGTCCTTGCGCACTTTTAAATCTCGCTATCAAGAAAACGATCTTAAAAATCAATAAGAATTTTTTGAAAAAGCCTAAGCTAAATTCTTAAATGTGCAATGTTTGAAATTAAACAGAAATATTACTGGTTTGGGTAATTTATTAAATTTTATGAAAGTTATGATATTAAAGAAAATAAGTAACTTACCATCTGAATCTTATTGCTTCTTAAAGAATTGAAGTATTTAAACCCTTCGTATGCAGATATCGACCCGTAGTCGGAGATCCAATTTTAGTTTTTTCCCAAGTAACCAAAAGTCGAAAAGTTACTTTAACTTATGCATTTAATTTTACTCGAGAAAAATAAAAACAGTTTTCCATAAGTGCTTGATTTGGACTACTTAACGAACAAAAAAAAGTTCAAACAAGTAGCATAGAAGGTTTTTGTGCGTTCCAAATACCTTACAAAAATTGGGAATCAATTGAGCCGATCGTGCTTCGTTACAAACTCATTACGAACTATTCGGTTCCATGCAGAATTTCTTCCGAAATTTTTGGTTCCTTGCAGAACGTTTTACGAACTTTTTCGTTCCATTCTGAATTTCTATAGAACTTTAATGCAAATTGATTGTGTTAAAAATTTAGTTAGATACATCATCAGAAAGATATCAGATCACTGGTTTCACGTTCATTCTTCACAAGAAAAAATAACAGAATATCAGAGCTCCGAATATACGAACAAAGAATAAAAAACTTATGTTTCGTTATTCGTTATTCGTATATTTGGAGCTCTAATATTATGTAACTCATTCTAGTGCAAAATCTTAAAGTGAAACTCGTGATCTGAAAACATTTAAATATGTCAATATTTTAATTGTTTGATTCAAAGTGGAAAGATGACATAATACCACTGAC
The DNA here is from genome assembly GCF_029784155.1 of Uranotaenia lowii. Taxonomy (NCBI): domain Eukaryota; kingdom Metazoa; phylum Arthropoda; class Insecta; order Diptera; family Culicidae; genus Uranotaenia; species Uranotaenia lowii. The sequence goes on along the minus strand of NC_073693.1, from coordinate 281,534,447 downwards.
CACAATAATACTAAAAGATTATTTTCTAAATATTATTCACACTGCTTTTCAAATTTAATAATAATTTTCTCACCGATTCACATGTTCTCGTTCAAATCAGATTTTTCCTATATTTTCTTCATTTTGGAGTAATTGTTACAGCCAAAGTAGGAAAACTTTCAGCACCTAAAGCAACGTAATCTCTAGTGTGGATAGCTTCTCGCAACTAGCAGCAGTTTATTCTTCAATAAAAGCTAGGCTCGAAATTTAATGTTTCCTACTGAGAACATCCCAAATATATGCAGCCCTTCAGATTAATAATTGCTAATTTAAGTATATTGATAAGATAAACTTACATAAAATATATAGGAATTCAAAGCAAGGAGGGAAAAGAATGATTCATTTTTTATAAACCTTTTTTAATTTGAGGTCTCATGTTGAGACTGAATAGCCTTCTACTCAGCTTCAACTATGGACTTTGGCAGTATGGATAAGAACTTAAATTTCACACTGAGTAAAATGTATTTCATTCGATGAACAAAGCTGAATAAATAATGTGTGTAGTTTATACTTCAAATTATGTGTTTAACACACTGCGGACCAAATACGAAATACATATCTCGTTTTTTCATTTGCCGCAAATGTGCTACATTCAAAAGCATGACTCAAATGTTATAAATTTTATCATGAAACTTAATCCCTTAATCATTCAAAATTAAAATCAACACTATCGGTAGCTCAAAGATACGAAATTTGTAAAATTTGTAAAATTTTTACCAGATATTTTTAAGATATAGAAATATCGAATGTCGGTGTTTTCTGGCTTAAATTTCTTCGCGGTCCTTAATGTGTTAATAAGTTGACGTTCAGAATTTTAGCTTAGACATTTTGTTACCTAAACAAAAAAAAAGAATATGAAAATTTAAGGCGAAATACATAAGAACGCAAAGAAATGCAAACGAAGAAGGCTTATATTTCTACTAGCTAGTTCTCAGAAACAACTTTACAAGTTTATCATTTTTGAGCTGCTCAAAAGTAAAAGTTGAATTTTTAACAACCTGGTTGAGAGAAAGTTTCATAATTTTTCAGTTATCCTGGAACATTACAGGCACTGAAATATATTCACTGAGCAGCTGAGCCATAAATTCACGATTTTCTGGAAGAATTCCCGATTTTTTTCTGCATTTTTCCGATAATATTTTACGCTTTTATTGATTGTCTATCAACACTCTTAACTATTCTATAGACTGTTTTACTTTTTCGATTTTTTTAATAAAAGAATAAGTAAAAAACTTTAATATTAATGAGTATAATTTATTATTGAAATATTCTAAAATACGAAAATAACTGATGTTTGTTAAAATTGACCAAAACTGAATCAGATGAATGTTTTAAGATCTATTTAGATTGAAAATGTAGCATTTTTTTAATGTGCCAAATACTTCTGATGAGTTTTCGAGTTTCATAGTTTCCGAGTAAATGTCACATTAACTAGGTAGGGATAAATGTGCTAATTACAGTCGTTAACGAGATTTATGTGTCTGATAGACGAAAATCGTTTTGAAAAGAATACTTTAATTATTTGATTTATACGTTAAAGTGAATTAAGATCAATTGGTGATTGTTAAGGTGTAATGATTTTTTGATTAACAGGACTTCATTCACGCACTACTTGGTGTTTTTATTTACTACCCCATATTTTTCAAGATACGTGGTAATTATGAACGTGGTCCATAAGATTTCAGCATTTTTTTTAAATAACACTTGTAAGCTTTTATTACAGTTTGTTGACTTAAATCGAACATACTATGATGAAAGACTTAAGAGGAACACTTTCATCGGCTGGTTTGAACTAGTGCGACAGAAGCGACGCAGTGAGAAAAAGTCTAATTATGAAAAATTAAACAAATTATTTTGTGCTTCTAAGGATCCCGATTGAGTAATAAATTAAAAATGGTCTGGAAGCTTTATCCACTGACTAAAACGTTCCCTAAGGCAGAAACCTGGGACCACTGACTTTGACGTTCCCTAAGGCTGTAACCTGGGACCGATGCAATTCTATATCAATACACTTAAGGAATTTTTACTTTTATTACGGCACCGAAACTTACCTTACTGTGAAACTCCAGCATACAATCACCGTACCCGATTTCGGTCTTGATGGTAGTTGCGGCCGCCGTAGCCGTCGTGGTCCCCACCAGTGGACTGCAAATCTGTCCGACACTTAGTGGCGTTTCGCGATACCAGGGATACATATCTCGAGCAGATCCGCCGGCAGAAATTCAACTCGGACAACAGCAACTTTGACACAACAATCAACAATCACCGCCACTACTGAGCACCCGCAATCGGTGGTAAACATTGCGTTTTCTCCCCGCGAAAGACCCAATCGCCGCTGATTGGATTGGGAATTTGAACTTCCGGCTGCGATGATGACAATCTACATTCGGTGCATGCAATTGCACAATTAAAAATCTTTTATTTCAGATGGGTTGTGGGCAGAACGGCGTCTGAAGACAATGGTTTATCGATTCAGCAGCTGAATCGAGGCGCCTGAAATCCTCAATTTAATCACGTTTTATGAATGAATTCACGACACTCACGGCACTTGCATCGATTGGCATAATTGCACGGAATCACTACTTGGCAATTGCACGGAATCACTACTTGGCTAAGAACTTGGTGGGGTTGGGCGATAAAAACAATCACTGATCAACACAATTATCATTACACATTTTTTGCTCTGTCTGCACTAATGGTGTTTACCTTTTTTTCGAATGGTCTACCGAGACACTTGCTCACCCACTTGTTTCACCGTTAGAATTTCGTCTTCTCGGGGCACTTCTTCCGGTTTTTTTTTCTTCAGGCTTCCTGCTGCTTCCAAACGGCAGCCGCAGGACTCTCACTTGAGGAAACGCACGCACACTCACGCACCCCCGCACGTCATAAATGTCATCGGGAACACGCTTCTTGGTGTCACACACTCACACGTTACGGGTCATTAATTTTGCATGCCGTCGTTGGAACGACCGCAGACAACATTCACAAGTGTGTTACCCCTGCTGATGGCCTTCGTTCACCCCTAATGAAGGTCGAGGAGGCTCATTATCGGTAATTGCGACAAAAATTCACAAACGCAAGACCCCCTGATCCAGGAGCCGGAATGTTTTTTCGTTGATCCGGTTGCCGAAAAAAAGTGATCGAGAAAAAATCCGGAGGAATTCCCTTTGCGTTCCTTATTCGTACGCGAATCACTCGAGGAAAAAAACAAACTGTTCCTTCCAATTCCGTTTGTCCCGGGTTTGTCCGTCCAACGCGCACCGACCGTGTCGAGATTGTTGCCTCTGTACTGAAGCAGCGATGTCCTCCTGGGCTGGCCGCGCAAAAAAGACTGGTGTAGTCTTTTTTCTTCGTCGCTTCCGAAACCGGGAATGATCTGCAGGTTTTTCGCACTTTTGCGCGCGCTCTTTGCTCTTTCTTGTAACGTACCCAGCTTCACCACCCCCAAGTTTCACCCGTCAAACTTTCCACGAGTGCGCGCACTCAGGAAAATCCCTATAACAGCCACCTACCTTTGAATCTACTCCACTCACACACATACACAGGCAAAAGCGCGCGCCTCACAGCAGGATCAGCCCCCAATCTGGACAAACAAACCTCCCCTCAACCGCACGTTACCATCATCAACGACTACGACCGGATCGACCCGAAGAGAGCATGAAACCCGTTGAGGTATCCATACCGTAGAACCCTAACCCGACTGAAGAAAAAACCACCCGACTACCTACAAAAACGGTTGGAAAATAACGAAGCGAATCAAGTTGTTTGTTGATAACGAGTGCTGGCCAACTCCGGCCAAAAGAACAACGGAACCCCGGCGGCGGGATTGTTTCGGTAGCAGCCGGCTACCGTACTAGCTCCAAAGACTCAAAAGTCTCTCGCGCTCTCTCGAGCGTTACCACGTTGTAGACCGCGCGACATTCGTAGGGTTCCACTCCAGTCGAAGCAATCGCTCCAAAGGAGCGAGAGACTGCTAGCCGAACACGTGATGATAACAATCAATAACTCTCCCGCTCTCAGCGCGAAAGAGTTGATGACGGACGACGGTCGAAAGGTGGTTTTGTCGCTTGCCTGGATTGGAAGTTGGAACGAAACCACCTGCTGTCTCGTTTTTTCCTCCGGTGGAGGTTGTGAAGGTTTTTATGGCGTTTTCTTTTTGTTTTTAATGGGTACTCACGCCCGCCCCTCGATAATTGTTTGTTGCTTGTTGCTGCTGCTGCTGCTGCTGATAAGACCTAACTGAACCCTGGTTGGGCGATTGTTCGGGTTTTCAACGAGGCCGGATTGGATTAGTGTGTGTTGCTTGCTACCGGGCTGAAACTCGAGCCAAAAGGCGGCGGCAGTTGATGCCCTGCCACGGAACGGAACACGTTGTTTTGGATATGCTAGTTGGATACCTACAGTTTTCGTAAAGTATAGAATAACCTACTAAAAAGGTTTTGGGAGTTAAACGCCCGGCGGCGGAACGGAATTTCGAACGAAAAACCTTTTTAAAAAATTTACCTTTCAGATGCTGAAGTTTTAACCTTACAAATTCAAACTTTTCGAATGTTATTCTATTTTGACGGTCACCATCAAAGGAAAACATATGTGAATGAGATTTTTTTCAAAGAATATTAGAAAAATCAGGAAAATGACTAAGAATAATAATTGTATTGAATCGTATTTAAAAACTAGTGGTGCTGTAAAAAAAATCTTTGATGGTCGCCATGGAAGAAGGAGAGTGACTTTCAAAATAGAGTACATTTTATTCTACAAGATCATTTTCATATTTGCAAAAATAAGACGTCAAATATCATCCGATGTAATAAAAAAATGTCCAGTTTCCAATGTTTGTTGCTACTTAGTGCTCGCTAATTGGTATTCGCTACTCACTACTTGCTGCCCACTACTCACTACCTACAACTTATTTCTCACTATGCGTTACTAGCTACTCACTTCTCGCTACTCGCTATCCACAACTCTCTATCTATTGCTATTGCTAACCATTCGCTACTTTATTCTCGCATATCAGCAACTCACAACTTGCCAATCGCTACTCGCAACTCTTTACTCGGTCCTTGCTATTCGCTACTTGCTACTTGCTTATCACTAATCGCAACTAACTATGTAATAGCAACTCGCTATACTTTATACGAAACTCATTATTCACTACTTGCTTACTCGCTAATTGCTATCCACTATTCGTTACTTGCTACTCAATACATACTACTTGCTATCCGCTGCTCTCTACTCGCAACTAGCTGTTTGCTACGCGCTACTCGCTACTTGCTATTCGCTACTTGCTACTCACTACTTGCTACTTGCTACTCGCTACTTACTGTTGAAGCATGAAGGTAGCAAGTGCGATGTTTAGCATGCCATGATTTTATAATGATGTAAAATAAGTTAGAAATATACCCCTCTACCCCCAAGAGGCTATGGGCCCAAAAACTTACGTTGCCTAGTAACCAGTCAACAACGGAAGAAAAATTTTTCTTCAAGCTAGGTGAAATGGAGAAAATTCAAGTTCCGAAGCTGAATAAATCGAATTACAGCAGCTGGAAGTTCAGCACCGAGCTGCTGCTAATCCAGGGGCTGCACGGGCTGCGACGGAACGTGTCCCGGGAAACGAAGCCGGAATCGAAGCCTGGAAGTACGTGGCCGGGTTGAAGCTCAACGAGAAACCTGCAGATTGCGCTGATGCTGAGTAGTCTTCCGAAATCGTTCAACGCCCTGACAACCACGTTGGAGAGCCGGGCGGACAACGAACTAACGTTAGAGCTCGTGAAAACCAAGCTGATCGACGAGGTGACGAAACAGGGAAGCTACGATCCGGAATCCGTTCTGAAGGCTGGATCTGGTAAGAAAGTCTCCCATTATTGTCAGAAGCCGGGCCATAAGCAGAGGGGACGCAAGTTGCAGCTCTGGCGGTTGTGGCCGGTGGGTTGTATCGCATCAAGAACGTCCACAACGCCATGAAGGAAGCAGAGAAAACGCACACGCAGGATTGCCAGCACGCGTGGCACAGAAAGATGGGCCATCGAGACAACGACGCCGTCCAGGAGCTGTTTAAGAAGAAATTAGCGACCGGCATCAAGATCACCGTATGTGGCATACGGTCCGTGTGCGAGTGCTGCCAAGAAGGTAAACTTGCACGACTTCCGTTTCCGAAGAAAACGAAGAAGCGATCGAAAATTCCGCTGGACCTGATCCACGTGGACGTATGTGGACCCATGAAAAATGTTACGCCAGGAGGATGTCGGTACTCTCTGACAGTCACCGATGACTTTTCCCGATACACAACCGTGCATTTTTTTGCGGGAGAAATCCGATGCTGAGGAGAAGCTGAGGGATATCGTTTTGGAGATGTTTAAGCCAAGCTTGAAAAATAAGATCATCCTAACAATTAAAATATTTTGCGCCCACCCTAATTCTTGACATATGCGCACCACCCTATTCAACCGCAATCGACGAGAACCTGCGTGTGTAAGCGTGAAAGAAAACGACCGTTGGCTGCTGCCTGCTGTATGAACACACACACACACACACACACACACACACACCCCGTACGAGATCGAGTGAACGATGTCGCCATTATTTGATTTTTGAGTTCAGTTCCGTTTTAGACTTCCGCTTGCGAGCACTTTTTGAAAAGTTTAGAAGTTTATGTTCCTCAATATGTTTTTTCAAGAAAGTCCAAGTTCTGTAAATAGTGTACAAATTGTAAATATAAGTTAAGAGAACAATTTTAGTATAATTATTCAAGTGAATAGTAATTCCTTGCACTTCCGGCAATTGTGTTTTCGGACTTCGAATCAGTTCCCAACGTTAGCAATTTGCAGTCCACTGCTCCGACAGGAGGCAAAGACGACATTTGGAAGGCCGCCGAAAGTCATGCGCTTCGACAACGGTGGCGAGTTCAAGAACAGGTCGTTGGAAAGTTTCTTCAAGCAAGAAGGAATCAGACAGCAGTTCTCAACGCCACACACCCCACAGCAGAACGCAAAAATCGTTCCAGAATCGACTACCGATTAGGTCGATGGATGTCACTCTCTATGAAGCGTGGTGGGGAGAAAAGCCAGACCTGAGCCACGTACAGGTTTTTGGTGCGGATGCATACATACGTGTGGATACCGAAGCAGAATCGAACGAAGTTTGATGCAGCAGCACAGAAGATGGCTTTCGTTGGTTATTCGACCCAACAAAAAGCGGGCAGATTCTTGGACAGGAGTTCCGAGCACGTCATCAACAGCAGAGATGCTCGTTTCATGCCGACTAGCAGTAGCAGTAAAATTGCACCTAGGACATCGTTAGCCTCCCCCCAAACCGGAAGCCGGTCGGCTGCCGGTGGATTTTCAAGAAGAAGCTGGACGAGCGCGGGAATGTTGCAAGATACAAGGCCCGGCTAGTTGCCCAGGGATGCAGCCAGAAATTCGGTACGTGTGAAGCATGTCGATATCTAGACGGCATATTTGTACGGAAAGATCTCTGAAACCATCTACATGCGTCAACCGCTTGGGTACGAATCCAGGAACCCCACGGAAGTGTGCCATTTGAGGAGGAGTTTATATGGCTTGAAGCAAGCAGGAAGGGTCTGGAACCAGACCATCACCGACGTTCTGAAGCAGCTGGGATATGAAGCTACGGAAGCGGACAGCTGCCTTTTTGTGAAGAAAGACGGTATGTTATCATTCATTCTACTCTACGTAGATTACATGCTGATCGTCACCAACGGTAGCAAGGAGTACGAGCGGGTACGGAAGCGTTTGGAGAAGAAATTCAAGCTTTCGTGTCTGGGCGATGCCAGCAATTATCTTGGCATCCGTGTTGAGCGGCAGGACGGACGGCAGACGGAAGTTTCCTGTTGAGCCAAAAAAGTTAAATCGAGAGGATATTAACGATGTTCGGGATGGAGCAAGCCAAATCATCGCCGTTTCCGATGGACCCTGGCTACATCATGGCAGAGCAAAAGGAGGAGAAAGTAATGGCCACCATCGAGAAATACCAGAGTCTCGTGGGAAGTTTACTCTACGTCGCCGTATGCACACGGCCCGATCTGGCAATCACGGAGTCCATCCTCGGGCGTAAGGTCAGCAAACCAACGGAACGTGACTGAACAGAAGCAAAACGAGCCTTGCGGTATTTAAAGGGTACTGCTGGACTGAAGCTGCGACTGGGAGGAAAAGGTCATCTCGAAGGTTACGCTAACGCTGGCTGGGCGGGCGATCGTGCGGACAGGAAGTCGAATTCCGGATTTCTGTTCAAACTTGGCGATGGAACGATCAGTTGGACAGTACGAAAGCAGGAGTGTGTGACAGTATCTTCCACCGAAGCGGAATATGTTGCAATTGCTGAAGCTAACAAGGAGCTACTCTGGCTCATGAAGCTGATGCAAGGACTTGGCGAGGACATCAAGCAGCCGGTGATCATCCACGAGGGCAACCAGAGCTGCATCAGATTCCTGAGTGCCGAAGGTGAAACCAGACGGACAAAGCACATCGATACCCGATACAATTTCGTTCGGGATCTGACCAGGACTGGAATCGTCAACGTCAAGTATTGCCCGACGGAGAATATGTTGGCAGACATGCTGACAAAACCCCTGGATAAAGTTGCAGAAGATGAGGGAAAAGATAGGCCTGCAGAACATCGTCCTTGAGGAGGAGTGTTGAAGCATGAAGATAGCAAGTGCGATGTGTAGCATGCCATGATTTTATAATGATGTAAAATAAGTTAGAAATATGTAGCCAGTTATTGTTAGACCACCAACCGAGCAGGTTCTACTTTCTTTCCACTCCTACCCCCAAGACTTACTACTCGCTATCCACAAATCGCAATTCGCTAATAGCAATCCGCTAATTGCTATCCGCTAATCGCTATCCGCTAATCGCTATCCGCTAATCGCTACTCGCTGGTTGCATCGATCTTAAAATGCTTCTGTCTGGCATCAACTTTTTTTTTACTCCCGTAGGACAAGAACACTCACTTAGAACTTCGCAGACTGCAACTTCTCTGTGTGAAAACGTGCCTGAGAAAGCCCTCTGCTGCATCCACACATCATCAGCCGCCGACATAGTCTACGCATTCCAGCATCCTCCGTCTAGATGCGGAAAGAAAAGAAAATCGTCACTCTCCCGTCGAATTTGAGTTACTGCGGCTATAGCTACAAAAAAATGATGACTGGAATTAATCCGGGGAGATCGAGTCTCGTTTACAGTGTTGAGAAAATGAAATTTTCGAAGGATGCTTGCTGCCGTTAAAAAAAAGTTCGTAACAAAAAAAATTCATACCACAAAACTGTCTGCTTACCAAGGGGAAGAACCGATTGAGAGTGCCCTTGGCTTCAGCTGCAAAAAAACAGACATTCAGTCACTTCAAGTACGAACGATAAGCTAAACATACTTTTTTTGAGGGATCATTTTTTCTTACTCTATAAGGGATGGAGGGGAAAATTCCGCTGGAGGAAACGAAGGAGGGGGACACATTTCACCGCCCTATTTGCCAAAGATTGATTGAGTTACTTCCTCCCGTCGTTGTCGCCGCGATGGGAAATTTGCCGGAATTGAATTGAAACAGTAGTGCGTTAGCTTCGAGGGAAAGTTATTATCGATTTTGGCATTAATGTGGCAAGGTCATCCGTTGACATAGTTAAGAAGAAAATGTTGAAATGTTATTAGAATTGAATCAAAAAAGGAAAATATATTTTGATTCTTTTAAAAAGGATGAGTGAAATGAGGGTATTTGATAATGTTAGTAAACTATCATTTACTAAAACCGTTATGCAATTTCACCTGATTTTAATCACGACATATAAGATTGATAAACAACTTAAATAGATGACCACAACTTAAACCAGTAGTTTTGCTCCTGTCAGCCCTGACATGCTAATTAATCATCATTAGGGTGCTTGAAAATGTGTGAAACCGAATCAATCATTTTATTAAGAAATCATTCTCAACAGACCGGAAAGCGTTAGCATATTTCATCGAGATTGTTTCCCCGTCATTGTTTCCGTATATCAAATGCCGTAAGCGAATCAAAAGACGGGCTAGTTAAAGCCAAACAATCCACTAATTGGAAGGGAACAACGCAGAGGGGGAAGGAATAATAACATAACAAACAATATAAAAAAATCTCAATTCACATGTTTGCAGAAAACATCTCATCGAAAGCACATCAGTGATATGGTTCACATTCTATGCTAATGAAGATCCCCGCCTTGTTCCAGAAGTAAATCCAAACACACAGTCACAACACGTCTTATATCATTTTGCATTCGCTACGATATAATCAAATTCAATTTAACATTTTTCGCGATTCGAAATTTGTTCGGGTTTGTTTTTTTTCTGGTCCCGTCTGGCTGTCGACGACGAGGAAGGCTCATGACGTCGTCGGTTCATGACCTAACCCTAACGGGCAAATCAAATGAAGAGCGGAAGGCCATCTGACAGTTTGACGGAAGAACAAGTTCCATACGGTAAGGGAATATGCAAAAATAAGTTTAGCCGAACATTCCAGTCGCAGCAGTTGCTTGGAAAATCTTCAAATAATTATTTTGATGAACTTAATTTTTTTTTCGCAAAATATTTTGTAATAATATATATAAAACATTCAATTTTATTCTCAGCTTAAAATTTTGTTTTTAGAATCGTTCTAAGATTTTATTCATTAAGTTGAAGAAAACAATATTTTAGTATTCCATATAATTTGTACATTTTTTAAATTTTTTCATGTAGTGGGATTTCCTATTTATAGGGTAAGTTGCCCTACTTTAAACGATTGTTTTTAAATAATCATGTAACTGAAGTATTGAAGAAAAACTTCTACAGTCAGATACTTCAGACAATAAAAATGCTTGGTTGTACAGATCATAGCTGGTAATATGAATATTTCCTATACCAAAAGAAGTGGTTGCAAAATTCCAATGCCGATCGAAGCTAACTAAGTGCCGAAAATGCGCTGAAATGTACATTGTGCCAAAGGTGATATGACTTATTTCCCGTCTACTGGCAAAACGACTCGAGCTTTTGGGCAAAATATTGCGGAACCATTTACATTCAAGCGAAACAACAAAAACATTTTATTGGATTTTTACCCAATTGGATAATTCATCCCAGAAACAAGTAAATTAAAACAAATGCCGTCGGCGAGAATCGAACTCACTTCAATTTTCTACCTTCATCTTGCCATTCGACAGCTTAACCAGTGTTCTACATGAGTCAGATGTTAGAGCCGATCTCTAAAAAAACGTGCTGACTTCCTGGTATTTGGCCGGGTATTTGCAAGTACAGTAAGGTTTTTTTTACACTGATATACGTACCGCGTAAAAAAAAACCGTGTAATAAAAACCGTGTTAATTCCCGAAAACCGTGTAAAAAAAACCGTGCTAATTCCCGAAAACCGTGTAAAAAAAAACCGTGTTAATTCCCGAAAACCGTGTAAAAAAAGACCATTCGAATTCTGCAGCTCTGAAGTACTGACACTTAAGACCTGAGACCTGAGACTTGAGACTTGAGACCCGGACTTGAGAATGTAGACTAGAGACATGAGACCTGAGACTTTAGACATGACACCTGAGACCTAAGTTCAGGGACCTGAGATCTGAGACATGAGACCTGAGACCTAAAGAATGAGACCAAAGACATGGGACATTAGACCTAAGACCTGAGACTAGAAACCTAAGACATAAAACACGAGACCTGAGACCTGAGACCTGAGACATGACACCTGAGACCTGAGACCTGAGACATGAGACATGAGACATGAGATATGAGACCTGACACATGAAATATGAGACATAAGACATGAGACCTGAGGTATGAGACAAGAGCCATGAAAGATTATACCTGAGACATGAGACTTTAGACCTGAGACAAGCTACTAGTGTTATTACCGTGAAAAATTATATTAGCTCCGATTTCAACTTGCGACCCCTTTAGTGAAAGGGTTTGACTTGTGGGTGACGAAAAATAGTGTCGCGACATCGCTAGTACAAGCTACTAGTTTTAGTACCGCGATAAATTAGTTTAGCTCCGATTTCAACTTTCGACCGGTCAAGTGAAAGGGTTTGACTTGTAGATGACGAAAAATAGTGTCGCGACTTCGCTAGTACAAGCTACTAGGGTTAGTACCGCGAAAAATTATATTAGCTCCGATTGAGACTTGCGACCCCTCTAGTGAAAGGGTTTGACTTGTAGGAGACGAAAAATAGTGTCGCGACTTCGCTAGTACAAGCTACTAGGGTTAGTACCGATAGAAATTATATTAGCTCCGATTGAGACTTGCGACCCCTCTAGTGAAAGGGTTTGACTTGTGGGTGACGAAAATTAGTGTCGCGACATCGCTAGTACAAGCTACTAGTTTTAGTACAGCGAGAAATTAGTTTAGCTCCGATTTCAACTTTCGACCGGTCAAGTGAAAGGGTTTGACTTGTAGATGACGAAAAATAGTGTCGCGAGTTCGCTAGTACAATCTACTAGGGCTAGTACCGCGAGAAATTGGTTAAGCTCCGATTTAGACTTGCGACCCCTCTAGTGAAAGGGTTCGACTTGTTGGTGACGAAAAATAGTGTCGCGACTTTGCTAGTACAAGCTACTAGGGTTAGTACCGATAGAAATAAGATTAGCTCCGATTACAACTTTCGACCGGTCATATGAAAGGGTTTGACTTGTAGGTGACGAAAAATAATGTCGCGACTTCGCTAGTACAAGCTACTAGGGTTTGTACAGGTAGAAATCAGTTTCAACCCTAGAGCTTGTACTAGCGAGCTCGCGACACTATTTTTCATCACCTAAAAGTGAAGCCCTTTCACTCGAACGATCGAAAGTTGAAATCGGAGCTAATCTAATTTCTACCGGTACTTACCCTAGTAGCTTGTACTAGCGAAGTCGCGACACTATTTTTCGTTACCAGCAAGTCAAACCATTACATTTGACCGGTCGAAAGTTGAAATCGGAGCTTAACTAATTTTTCACGGTACTAACACTAGTAGCTTGTACTAGCGAAGTCGCGATACTATTTTTCGTCACCAACAAGTCGAACCCTTTCACTAGAGGGGTCGCAAGTTGAAATCGGAGCTAATATAATTTCTATCGGTACTAAAACTAGTAGCTTGTACTAACGAAGTCGCGACACTATTTTTCGTCACCAACAAGTCAAACCCTTTCACTTGACCGGTCGAAAGTTGAAATCGGAGCTAATCTAATTAATCGCGGTACTAACACTAGTAGCTTGTACTAGCGAAGTCGCGACACTATTTTTCGTCACCCACAAGTCAAACCCTTTCATTAGAGGGGTCGCATGTTGAAATCGGAGCTAAACTTATTTCTCGCGGTACTAATTCAAGTAGCTTGTCTCCGGTCTCAGGTCCAAAGTCTCATGTCTCAGGTCTCAGGTCTCATGTTTCATGGCTCTTGTCTCATGCCTCAGGTCTCATGTCTTATGTCTCATGCCTCATGTGTCATGTCCCATGTCTCAGGTCTAAAGTCTCATGTTTCATGGCTCTTGTCTCATGTCTCAGGTCTCAGGTCTCAGGTCTCATGTCTCATGCTGAGGTCTCAAGTCTAATATCCCCTGTCTCAGTTTCCAGGTCTCAGGTCTCATGTCTAATTTCTAATGTTTCATGTCTCAGGTCTCATGTCTCATGTCTCAGGTCTCAAGTCTCAGGTCTCAGGTCTCAGTTCTCAGGTCTCAGGTCTCAGGTCTCAAATCTCAGGTCTCAGGTCTCAAATCCCAGGTCTCATATCCCAGGTCACAGGTCTCATGTATCATGTTCTTAGTCTAAGAGATAAGATTTTCCTAACTTCAAAAAGATTCTAAGTGTTTTCCTTTGAAAAGGACTTAGAATATTTTCTCTCAAAAACCGTGTTAATTCGCGAAAACCGTGTAAAAAAAAACCGTGTTAATTCCCGAAAACCGTGTAAAAAAAGCCGTGAAAAAAAAACCGCGTAAAAAAAAACCGTGTAAAAAAAAACCTAGGTGTATTATCTTATGTTTTTGTTATTCTACTGCTTGCGTGCAAGACTGCAAAACTGTCCCTTATGCATTTTCATCATTTTTCAGTTTATTTGAGAAATCATTCTTATACAGTTAGTTCTTCAATGTAGACTAAAAATTTTCAAACCTTTATTCTCAACATATATGTACATATGGAAAATACCATGTCTGTCCCATATAAAATTTACCTGCAAAGCGGTCCCATATATTTATTTTTACAGAATGCTTTAAAAAGTCCTTTTATTTACGTTAGTTTTACAAATAATCATACGAATGCGACTAGTTAAGCATTCGTAGAAATTACGAATGTCAGACTAGATAAAACAGTACAGTAAAGATAAAAATAAAAATTTTCATAATTTTTACAGGTAAGTATAGACTAATGGGTAAATTCAACCAAACTTTTTTTTCAATATCGTATGAGGCGTATTGAATTGTTCGTTGTAAAACATTAACAGCAGTCAGCTACAAAGCCATATTTTTTTAGTTTTTGTCATGCTGTTACTTGCTGCTTGGGCTTTCATAAAATCTATCAATTAAATTACGCGTACTTGGTAGCAAACGCGTAAGGCATATTGATTGATTTTTTTCATTTTGTATATATTTGCAGCCAAGATGCTTTGCTGTTTCGAAGTAAAGTGAATAATATAGCGCGCACTCATCACTACATCAACATCGTCGAATGTTTCGCCCTCTCTCAGATATCTTACATATTTTCTACAGAGAGTACACAGGTCACAATAAAACAACATACACAAACACCATATACTTTAGATTAACACTTACTACAACGAATGTTAGTGTACAATAGATCAAATTTACTAACATTCATAACTAGTCAAAAGTAAACACATATATTGCTAGTTGAAAACAATTACGAAAAAGTTTGTACAAAATTGTGATACGAAAAGAACAAGTTCAATACAACAATTTAAATCCAAATGGTAACGTACAAACAACGAAAATTACAATAGTTACTGTTCGGGACGGGTTTATGGGTTTGTCGGGATGGGCACTCGGGGTCTGCTAATCACTCGGATTGCGGGTTGGGCAGATGATCGCACTTCCAACGAGAACCAACACGAGTCGGGTTTACTTATTCGGTCCAACGGATATGATTCGGGAAATTCGTCACTTCACAGGGAGGATCAACGGGAATTCCACAGTTCGATCGACAACGGAACACCTTAAGAGCACTTGGACCGATTTCGGGAGATAAAAACGGGTTAAATTACTTATTTAAAGTATTTTTCGGGAGCGAAGTAAAAGCGCGTGATCGTCTTCTGACATCTTGCTTGTATTCTGTCTTAATGATGATCGTTAGGTTGGTACAATGATGATGGTGGCACGGAAGTAAAAAGGAAAGCACAAAAACGCAAATTCTGATTTTATGGCAAAGTAAACTACATTCATAGCTCGATTTGATACCTAACAGTTACAAAAACTACAACTTCATTTAACAACAGGATAAACAAACCAGAGCATGCACAACAAAATCGACAACATAAATACAGTACAACGCATAGTAAGTAAAACACCTGGTAAAATTGTAACAGCTTTTATATTTTAAAAAATTTCAAATAAATTCCTAGATTTCCTTTGAAAAAGGCCCGAATCGTCGGATATAATGCAAACTATGTTGTATTATTAATTACAAACATCATTGACTGAAATGCCATTACAAATCAACACGTATATAAACATATTTAAGCCGTTTTTCTCGATTTGTTGTTTTTTTTATATATGGGACAGTCTTGCCAGCAGCGGCAGTTTAGTCATACGCAATGGAGTTGCACTGGTAGGCTAATGCCGGCAGTCTCATAGCAGCTGGCGTTCACAGCTTATACCAATCACGTTGAAATATAGAAAAATCATGATTGGAGTAAAGGCTGAATTTTGGGTAAAGCAAATCTTTTAACTACAATATCATGTGGGTTATTGAGTAAAATGGGCTCAATGTGCAGATGTCTAATAACGCAGTCCGAAGCTACCAAACCAAGATGATGGCTTCCGCTTAAATTATAATCGCATCGTAGTAATCTCTGCCATGCATGTTTTAGTGTAACATAGATTACGTTAAAAAATGAAGGACGCAAGTTTTTCATTTTCCAGGAGTCCTTCATTTATTGCCTTTGCTGGAAGAAGAAGAAGAAGAAGAAAAGAAAAAGAAGAAGAATTTCGAAAACCAAGCTGGACGACAATAGGTTATCATAAGTGAATATTATGATAGAATGTGAAATATGAAATACCAGATGTACGGTGGAGTGGCAGTGGGTCATTATCGTCATCGTTCTCATCATAACATGATAAACCCAGATAGAACAGAATAAAATAAGCTAAAACATTAAAATAAATCCAGAGTTAAAAAGACAAGACTGCATGGATGCATGGAACAAAATATAATATGATATAACATTCAAAAACAGAGCGAAAAAAGTTGAAATAAATCCAAAGAGACATTTCAATACAAAGCAAAATAAACAAAACAAGAAACAAGGAAAACAAGTAACAATCTTATTTCATATTGTTATATATTTTTTTCTTGTTGTATGTGGTTTATTCTGTGTTGCCTTGTTTGTCTTATTTCATTTTGTTTTATTTAGTTTTCTCTAACTTAAGCTAAACCTAAAAGGACTTAAAATATCTGCGTTAGTTGCAAAAAACAAACGTTAAAATAAAAAATAAAACGCGTGTAAAAGAACGTGCTAAAATCCGCGTAAAAAATACTCAGTATAAGTTATTGGATTTTACTTTACCTAATCCAGAATTAGATATCTTATGATGAACTTGTTCTCCATGATTAACGTTTCCAACGTTTCGGTTCATATGAGATCTTCTTCACGGACTGAAAATAGTGTTTTTAAGTTGGTTCTGCTGATCATGATTTATGCTTTCTTACCGAAAAGATACCATCTCGTGAGTGTCAACTCGGCTGGTCGTGTATATGTGGCTGTCTGTTGATCTGTTTTCCGAATAATTTAAGGTTTAGTGATCGACTTAAGCCCCGTTTACAATTCAAGTGAAAATGAACGTGAAAAAATCTTAAATCGCATTTAAACTCAAAAAACGCGACACGAAAATTTCAACATGGCGGGGAAATTGGAATAAAAAACAATTATATCAGGTTTTGATGAACGAGTCTGGCTAGAATTACAAGTTTCAACCACTCCCCATTGATTGCACTATGTTACAAAAACATAGTTTCTCTTTTCCAATTTAAGCGACGACCTTAGCAGGCGGAAAAATATCTTTCTTTTTCTGAAGATGGCTGAAATAAAGAGTAAACCGAAACTTTAAAAAATAAAGAAAATATTTTCATCTTAACATCACCGAACAACATCAACAAGAACTCCCTAAGATAAAACCAGCGGTGATCTAAACGTTCATTTCCACGAGAAGTGTAGATGTGCCTTTACTACGTTAAGAAGTTAGATGATAAAAAACTTTTTATCTAGTGTTTTTTGGATTAATTTTCCAAGGCATCGAACCTCCAGCGCAGTCTTCACTTTTAACTATTTTTTCTGATCAAAATTCAGCTGTTGTGTATGAGTGTTAAGGGTGTAGTTTTTGTGTGTATTTTTATGGCAGTTCTCTTATTTTTCCGAGTAATTAACATCGATGTCAAACAAACGAACTAAAACTTTTAGGGAACCATGGATATATCAAAGCAGACTATTCAATTGCAAAGCTGAGTCAACAAACTGCATTTATAGATCACCACGCACCCCGTTTTCGACATCGAAGAGTCAGGGTTATCGACAGGGGAAACAACCAGGGAAAAATGGAGATATTGGAAAGCTGCCACATTAAAACAACTAAAACACAGTAAACATAAAGATTGGCGTTGAAAACATCCACTCTTTATACGCAATTAGCTTAGCTTAGCTTGATTGACTACTCACATCCACCTTAAATCATTGAATCCGAAATGCTTCTGCTTTGAGAAAAAAAAATCTCTGTACTCTTTATGGTACCTCAGTTTTTTAATTGACCGTGTTTTGGAAACATATCTTGAATAAGATCATTATTATTTCTGCATTTCGAACACCATGATTGCTGGCGTGGCTCAGTAGAACGAATTCCATATCGCCAATGGTTGCTACTCCGTGATTGACCGAGGCCACCAATTTTGTTCAAAGGTCAAATGAATGGTGCTGGGACTGACAGCACCTTCACAATGCCCAAAACTGATGCTCTCTCTTTAATCATCAATAACGGCGCCGGCCACGTCCTAGTAGCCAATTGATAGTTTGGAAAGAGAGAAAGGAATGAAAGAAATAATTCGTGCTTTAGGACCGAGGTCACCTCTACATCCTAGCAAAAAAAAAATGGTTCGGAGATTTGGGTGAAAGGATATGATCAGGAGACACTTTTGACTAGTGTAATCGAATATTTAAACCTATTTTTGACGCTCTTATCAATAGCCTTGATTTGAAACAAACAAACTATTTGTTAGAATTTTAATAAACTAAACAAAAAAAATTTTTGGAATGATGAAAATAATAAAGTGTTATTACTTGCAAAGCCATTTGCCATTGAGAAAGCTTTTATTTTTTTATTTGAACTAGGTATTTGTTTCACCTGGGTTTAGCTGTTAGTCAATTTCATTCAATATTTTGATTTAAACACCCTCACATAATCAAAAAAAATAATTCTGTGTATGTATCAAGAATCTGAAAAACATTTTAATTTGTTTGTCACAAGTGAATCAAGAGATGAAAGTCCCTTACAAGAAATCTTTCGTGTGGTTCTATTCAAGCTATTCAATAGACTGGCCCAAATTTGTATGGGATGATTTTTACAACATTTTTTTCAACGCGGCACCCCCTAGATTGGTGCATTTAGGTGAAAAAATGACTTTCTGAAAGTTTCAGGTCATTTGGCAGAAGCACGAGCTGGCGCAAAGGACTTGAAATTTGTATGGAGATTTTCGGCAAAATGTATGAAAAATCGACCTACTTTCACTCTTTGTGCTCTGAAATATGTTTCCAGTAAACTAAAAAGCTCAGAATTTCACATCCACTCTTTATACGCAATTACTCGAAAAAATAAGCGAACTGTCAGATAAAAAATCCACACAAAAAACTACACCACCAACAAACACACACACACACACACACACACACACACACACACACACACACACACACACACACACACACACACACACACACACACACACACACACACACACACACACACACACACACAGCTGAATTTTGATCAAAACAAAATAAGTGAAAAGTGAAGACTGTGCTAAAAGTTTGATGCTGTTGAAATTTTATCTCAAAAACACTAGACAAACGGGCTTTTTTCTCAAAATGTCCCGCTTTTTTTCTTGTAAAACTTTTACAAAGTTAACTGACTGATACCGGAAAAAATCAATATTTTGCCTCAATTTAAATTCTATGATGAACAGAAAATCTCAAAATAAACAGCATTTTTCATAACTTTTACAAGACAATACAGAATAAATATAAAGCTCTTAGCATTACAGTAAGATTCTGATTCAGTTAAGTGTTCTTGCAGCAAGTAAGCCAATCTATGATAAAGAATATTGTTTGAGATGCCTGCAGATAATTATAAATTATAGAATTATAAAGATAAACTTTTTCGCCGGAATCTTAGTATAATTTCCAAATATTATACACCACCTTTTTCGACTCAACTGTCCAAAGTATATAAAGGTGGAAGTTTTCTTGATGTTTTCAAACTTTTGAACAAAATACCAAACAGACTGTTTTTTTTAATAAAAATTACACAATGGTTTTAATGAGGTATTTAATCTGCCGTTCACATGTACGACTTGAAATATTTTCTCTCAAATAACGTGTTAAGTTGCGAGAACCGTGGAAAAAAACGGTGCATATGTCAAAAATCAGTGTAAATAGAAGTCGTGTAAGAAAAACTGAGCAAAATCAATCTGCGTTTTAAAAAAAATCTTAGTGTAGTTTTTCTATGAACAACTTTGGCTGATGGTAAACGTATAAGTTTGGCTACACAATTAAGCTTTTTTAAAATTTTCTTATATGTCCCGCTTTTTTCCACTGAGTCCCGCTTTTTTTTCGTGAAATGTCCCGCTTTTTTCTGGAAGTATCTGGCAAGCCTACCTAATATCAAAAACACGAATTGACTTAAATTATTTGGAAACCAGATCAAAGACAGCTATACACGACCAGCCGAGTCGACACTCACAAGAAAATGGCATCTTTTCGGTCAGAAACCACAAATCATGATCAGCAGAACCAACTAAATACACAACACTATTTTTAAGTCCCTGAAGAAGGCCCAATACGGATCGAACCGTTATGTAATCGTAAATCAATAGGTCGTTTTTGCTGAAAACAAGACTGCAAGCCGAAAAAAAAAATTCGATTCAAATTTTCTACCACTGAAAAAGAATTCTACGATATGACTTTTGAAAATCTTGGTTCGAGGCGTTTTATTAGATTTTAGGAAAATACCAAAGTCCTTTTTCGAGATTTTTTCCCTGGTATTTTGCACAAATAAATTATTATTTCAATCTTCTGGCTGTTTCAAATAAATTGTTGATGAAATCTTTGAGGATTGATAACATTTTTTTTTAATCATATTCAAACATATTTCTATTTTTAGTGAAGTTTCTAGGGTTATAAATAATTTAGTTACTTCAGTTGATTCTTCAGATTGTGAAGATCCAGAGACCTCAATTAAATTTCAGTCCTTGATATTCACAAATCTGATAATCAATTATAGATTAAAAAATCTTCTAGGAACTCTCAGTTTTCAATTTATGAATTATTGATTTTGGATTGGTAATTTTTTTTGCGTATCATTGAAATAAAGCAAACATATTTTTTTCTCCAATTACAATTCTTTTGTTTTTTGGATGTTTAAAAATTTTGTTAGTAGAAATTTTAAGGACTTCCAATTTAGTATCCATTCATTTTAAAACTGCTTTTGGACTAAGTATATCATAAATTGGAAAATGTTTCTGATTTTTTTTTTTTTTAGAGAAATGAATACAACTGTGTTAGATGAAATTTTAGGGACGCCAGTATGGTTACGCCAGGTTGGTCTCCTGTAGTAGAATGTTAATACATGGGCCCCGGAGAGGCGCAAGATGTGGGTTCAAGTCCTACCGGGAGACAAGGCGAATTTTTTTCCGCATGTTTTTCAATATCGATTTTCTCTTATCTAGTCCCTAAAATTTCATCTAACACAGTTGGATTCATTTCTCTACAAAAAAAAAAAGTTTCGCTGACTGAATGTTTGAGTCAAAACCCATCTCTGAGTCGCAGTTTAAATAAAAAAAAAAGTTTCTGATTATTTTCTCTCAAATTATCTTTTCGTAATTGTTTCCTTAAAAATATCAGCTTTATATTTTGAAATTCTAAATCTTGATTTATATTTATTCACTTTTTTGTATTTATTGACACTTTGAGGTGCTGAATCGAAACATAACCAACATGTTAAAATTTTGAGTTTTCTCGTAGAGTAGTCGTTTGATTGGGTAGCTAGTAATGGTTGTTGATCAAATCGTTTTGATTTTCATAAACTTTTTTGGAATAAACGAGCAATTATGACCTAGTTTTTAATTTACGTGACTCAAGTTTCTGTTCGAATGCTTATTCTGATAGATTGGTTAGTTTTGATGAAAAGTTTTCAGATCGTGTTTGCTTGTAACAGATTAGAAATCTCTATGGAAAAAAAGGTCATTGATTTTGTTTTGAATTTATGCATTTCATCGAGATTCAACCGATTTAAAACAAACAACCACAGCAATAATAATAAAAATCCAGTATCTTTCTGGAAGTGACAACGAACGTAACAATGTGCATAAAAAGTTAGTAATCTGTCGCTCCACTTCCGCCTCATTAGCAGAGTGAATTATGCACTTTTTCGGCTCACTAAACGACCGACAGGAATGGGCGTGAATGAAACCTTCGAAAACCACTATCTACTAATCCTCACATTTTAGAGGAACATGTTAAAAAAAATCAAAAAAATTCAATCCACATCATATTGTAACACATGTTTCACTGCTGCAAATCCGCAGCTGCATTTTCGGAATCGTCGGAGAATCTTAATGGGAATTTGTTTGTTTGTTTTGTTGTTGCTTTCATAAATTATGCTCCGTCACATGATGAATGAAAAAAAAATTGAAATAAAATGCATCCTAAAATTTGCCGTCATCGTGAGAACGAGTCCCGCTTCAGTGCGTTTCATTAGCCGGAGAATTTGATTTGCGATTGTTTTTGGCTAACGAAGGAATATGCTTTTTTGCTGTTGTGAAGCATGAGCCTCTTCTCGGTAAGATAATCGAGTAAAGTTTCATTAAATCCAACGGGCGAAACGTGCCAAATATATTCCTTTGGTAACGAATTTGCCCGGTTTTCGGTGCTGGAGCAAAAAGGTTTCGAACTGACATAAATCCAGGTGAATCTTACCGTTTTCGAGAGAAATTGGCAAAAAGTGTGGCAGCCAGCAAACAACGATAAGAACATTTTATTTAATTTTAATAAATTTATTTATACGCGCCAACGCATCCGAAGCATAAATAAACCGAACCTGAGCATTGAGCACGTCTTGTGGTCGTAACCATGAAGAAGGAGAAAACCGGGAGGACCGCAAAAAAGGGCTGCTTCATTTTATTCGGTTCCAGCTCGCTTTTTTGTTGTTGTCCTCGATAAAGGGGCACCCAATCCGGATCCGGACCGAACGAAACCCAAAAGCCACCCCAAGTTTGCACTGAAAAGCTGCAAAATTCCCAGTTGGATTCTCCAGTTTGCCAATCGTATCCTCCTCCTGGTGAGCAGAGCAACGTGATTGTCGTTGGGTCTCTTACATCAAGATGTAGGCGACCGAACCCCACGACCAAACTGGCAGCATACGAAATTAAGCGCTGGGACCCGCCCAGCAGCTGCTGTCAAAAGCGAGGGACTTGACCTCCCCCTCCCTCTGTCGCTTCTTATTTCTGACACCCACTCACTGTGTGCTGCTACATATACCTAATGTATGGAATCAGCAGCCAACCTAACGTTCCCCATCTTGCATCAGGCTTATCGCTGCTGCTGACCGAACCAGAAATAAGTTAGGCCAAAGTTGGACCGCAGCAGCAAAAAAAGCCCCCCTTTTCTGTTGACTTTGTGCGGTATGTGTGTGCGGGGAGCTTACGGATGAGCCACAGACAGGTGGACTTGATTCCGAGGTGATCCAAATCGCACCCGTAGTTTTCTTTAACTCAAAGTTGAAATATTTGTTACTTTCCTATTACATTGCTCTAACAGCCAACATAAATCCTTCATTCTCTGGATCTCAACTGTTCAGATTTAGCTCGGCGTCCGTTGGCGAAATGGAAGACAACCCAAGTAACAATTTTAGCTTTATTATGGTCAGCAAAATATCGTTTGGACTATCGCATTAATCTTCATAAAAAGCTAAAGCGCATTCTATAACATCACCTGGACTCTAATAAAGCCAAAATCAGGCTATTTGGCCCTACCCTAGAAACGTCATCAAGACATATAATTGTTGGTCATCAATATTGGTCACCAAAGCTTTTAAAAAGCTATTATAAAACATGTTAGAAATTTTTGTTTTTTTTTTCGGTTCTGTCAGTTCTCGGAGTTTTTTTTTTATTTTTTCCAGCAACCATAATGGTTGATGAATGATGATTGCATTATTCAGATATGATCTGGTAAAATTAATAGCTAAAAAACCAATGTTTTAACCATATATTGAGCTTCTTTTCTATTGCCAGTCAAGATTTTAGGTAAAATGTATATGAAATAGTATCTTAAAATAAATGCGCCTCGTCAAATCTGATGGTCAATCATGATGGAATTGATAGAAAAAGGCCTGCAAAAAAAATTTCCAATGCTTGCATTGTGAATCCATCAACATGGCGTCATTTTGTGCCCTTCGATTTTGCAACCAACATGGCGTGAGTCAATTCATAGTTTTATTATGGTTTAATGATGACCCCAAAAAAAGCTACGATTTGACGTTTCTCTCGCAAGCCAACCAATTACACGCTCAGGTTGAGTTCCTCATTTCTGAGTTGTTAATCATTAGTACAGTAAATGAGGACAGACTTTTTGAATGAATAGGGATTGGTTTTGAATGACCCGTGGAATAAATCATGAGTTGAAGCCAAATTTCGTTATCTGACGCCATCTTGAAATCCAAGATGGCGGCTTCCGCTGAACTTTAAAATGGTGTAAATGACTTGAAATCGCATGAAACCCCAACAAAATGGGTATCGGGTGAAAGGGCTAAACGAGTAGAAATTGAATTTCGCTATCAGACGCCATCTTGGAATCCAAGATGGCGGCTTCCGCTCAACTTTTAATGCTTAATGCTGACAAAAAGTCGCATTAAACCACCACTATACGGGTATTGGGTGAAAGGGCTAAACTAGAAGTCGATTTTTTCTTTCCGACGCCATCTTGAAATCCAAGATGGCGGCTTCCACTGAATTTAAAATACTGTTAATCAATGAAAATCGCTTGAACACAACTTTTTTCACGTAATACTACATTAAAACTACTATTTTAAGACAATTTAGATCATTTTAAATCACTTTTATTATTTTTTCATTATGTTTCTAATGCATTTAGCACTTTTCTTGTTTTGTTTATAGTTTTTGTTTTTTTTGCCATTTATGTAATTCTATTATTCCTATCATGCTGTTATGTTTAAATTGTATTGCTCTTATTCTTGCGAAAAGTATAAGGTTATGTTGTTTCTGTTAACCGCCTGATTTAGGCACATGTGCCAAATTCGATGTTGCCAAAATCGAATGTTGCCACAAACGAACGGGGTCTGTATTGTGGTGGTTTTTGTGGGATTTTCAGTCACTTACAGATTTTCAGAGAAACGCGAAAACAGATATTTGACTTCTATCATTTAGCCTTAGCACCCAATACAATATATTTGGGAGTTTCATGCTATTTTCATTCATTTACAGTATTTTTAAGTTCAGCTGAAGCCACCATCTTGGATTTCAAGATAGCGTCAGAATGCAAAAATAAACTTTTTATAGCTTATCCCAATTGACAAACAGCCATATTTTGGAGGTTTCATGCGATATTCAATGATTTAGAGCATTTTTAAAGTTTATAGAAAGCTGCCATCTTGGATTTCAAGATGGCGTAAGATAGCAATATTCGACTTCTACTCGTTAAGCCCTTCCACCCACTAACACCTGGGTTTCATGTCATTTTAAGTCATTTACTACATTTAAAAGTTTAGCGCAAGCCGCCATCTTGGATTTCAAGATGGCGTCAGATAGCGAAATTCAACTTCTACCGGTTGATTTCTTTCAACTTATACCCCTATAATATAGGTTTAATGCGATTTTCAGTCATTTACAGTATTTTCAAGTGGAGTGGTAGCCGCCATCTTGGATTTAAGATGGCGACGGGCAGCAAAATTTGACTTTTACTCTTATTCTACTCTCTTATTACTTTCACCTAATAACCATATTGGGAAGGTTTCACGATTTTTTCAGTAATTTACAGCTTTGAAAATAAAAGCGGAAGCCGCCATCTTGAATTAATGATGGCGTCAAGCAACAATTTTTTTTCCTACTATTTGGGCCCTTTCACTCAATACTCATATTGTAAAGATATTCATACCACTTTCGGTGATTTCAAGTTTTCAAAGATGTATTTTTTTAATTTTAACTCAAAACCAACACGCATAACTTACTAAAAATGTGTAAAAATGGGAGTTCCAATTCAAATATGTGCTATCTAATCTGAGCGTGTCCTGTTTTGACATCTTGATCGAGAACTGTCACTAAGTTTTATGGCGGTTTAATAATCATGCACTGAGTGCTATTATAGAACATGCAAAAGAAAGCTAGGAGCAAACTTCTAGGTTTGTGTTTTATTATAGTTTAAAAAAAGCATTCAAAACTCTTTCAAAATAACTAAAACAGCATGTTTAATAAAAGTTTTATTAGCGTTTTCAAAACCATCTGAAAACATATGGTCGAAAAAAAATTATAAGCATTCTGCATGACCATAATAAAACCGCCATAAAACGAGCTGCACAAAAAAATGCCATAATTAAACCATGATAAAACTTCCTAATGCTAGTTGGCATAATCTGTGTTACTTGGGAAGCGACTTATCTCGCCAAATATCATTAACTCATCATTAGCACGACAGCCCAGCCGTCATGTGTGCGCGTTTAGTAAGGACGATGAAGAGAGATTATCAACCTGTCGGCCGAGAGTGTCTCGCGTTCGCAATCATCGGCAACACATCTCCCCCATACATAAAAATGCTAAAGACAGAAAAAAATTAATTTTGATGCAAAACTTCTCAGTGAGAAGTTCTCACCGAAAATATGCACACTGGAAATCTTTTCTCCGAATTTCTTGTGAGCGTCGTTTAATTTTTTATTTTTGCGCCTATTTCTGTCAATAATTTTTTTTGACCTACGGTTTTCTACATACAGAAAGAACATTCAAGCGTTCCGTTTCTCATTTTTAACGGTTTCATTAACTTTCGAAAGACAGCTCAGTATCATCAGTATCAGACTATCAATAACTCACTTCGACGAGCCCACACGTGATGATAAAAAGAATTGCTTTTATCCATCGAACCATTCTCGATGAATCTGGAGCTTGGGGAGCAACATGCTATTTTTCAGTTCGTTCTTTCTGCGTTTGTTAAATTGCTATAAGCACTTTATGACATCTCGTTAAAGTATACTTTAGGGCAAGAATAGGGTTTTTAATAATTTTTTTATCCCTCTCGATCGTTATCAATTGGATCATCTACAAGAACTGGGACGAATCGAACTTTCTTGAACGAATTTACACTTTAACTGAATATGCGATGAAGCAATAAAGCTTGAGTTGGATTCCAATTCAATTCCTCAGTAACGAAATCAAACCATAACTGAATACTTCATTGTTATCAAGCTTGAATTGGATTTCAATCTAAACTTGGTTTTTTAGGTGATTTCTCACAACTTATCTTTGAACCACATCAGCTGAACGCTCATCCTTCTCAGTGGAACCTCCCACCTCAACGATTATTCAGATAAGGACCATCCGTCTCACCTTTCTTGTTGGACCTCTCGTCTCAACAATTACTCAGATATAAACCTCTACTTTTTTTTGTTGGATCTCATGTTTCAAAGATAAATCAGATATAAACCTTCCGTCTAATTTTTTTTTCTGGTGGATGGATCTCGTTTCAAAGCTTGCTTTTTGAGGGATTCTTACATATGGATGATAAATTTAGATTTTTACAACTGTGAATAGTGTCTAAAAACAGATACTGCGTCATAATCAATTGAAAACTCGAGCCTTTGATTGAAATCCCATCGCAATTAAACTTCAGTCGGAACTCCCATCTCGACTGGGAACTCGAGCATTTGATTGGAACTTTCATCGCAATCAAACTTCAGTCGAAATTTCTATCATGACTGGAATCTCAAGCTTTGATTGGAGCTCCCATCTTAGTCAAACTTCGGTTGGGACTCTCATCTCGACTGGAGAACTCGAGTCTTGGGTTGGAACTCCCATCGCAATCAAACTTCAGCCGGATCTGCAATCATGACTAGAATCTCAAGCTTTGATTGGAAGTCTCATCGCAATCAAATTTCAGTTGGAGCTCTCTTCCCGACTAGAATTTCATGCTTTTGATTGGAATTCTCATCGCAATATAACTTCAGTTGGAACTCTCATTTGGACTGGAAAATTCGAGCCTATGATTGGAACTCCCATAGCAATCAAACTTATGTCGGAACTCCCATCACGATTGGAAACTCAAGCCTTTGATTGGAACTCTCATCGCAATCAAACTTCAATCGGAAGATTCATCACGACTGGAATCTCAAGCTTTGATTGGAACTCCCATCACAATCAAACTTCGGTCGGAACTCTCATCTCGACTGGAAAACTCGAGCCTTTGATTGGAACTCCCATCGCAATCAAACTTCAGTCGGAACTCTAATCACGACTAGAACCTCAAGCTTTTGATTGGAAGTCTCATCGCAATAAAACTTGTGTTAGAACTCTCATCTGGACTGGAAAATTCGAGCCTACGATCGGAACTCCCATTGCAATCAAACTTCAGTCGAAACTTCCATCACGACTGGAAACTTAAACTTTTGATTGGAGCTCCCATCGCAATCAAACTTAGGTCGGAACTCCCATCACGACTGGAAACTCAAGCCTTTGATTGGAACTCTCATCGCAATTAAACTTCAGTCGGAATTTCTATCATGACTGTAATCTCAAGCTTTGATTGGAACTCCTATCGTAATCAAACTTCAGTCGGAATTCTCATCTCGACTGGGAACTCAAGATTTTGATTGGAAGTCTCATCGCAATCAAACTTCAGTCGGAACTCTCATCTCGACAGGAAAATTCAAGTCTTTGATTGAAACTTCCATCGACTGAAACTTCAGTCGGAACTCCCATCTCGACTAGAATCTCAAGCTTTTGATTGGAAGTCTCATCGCAATCAAATTTCTGTCGAAACTCTTATCTCGACTGGAAAACTGGACTGGAAAACACGGTATCAAAGAAACAATCAGAAACTTTTGGTGTTGGTCATCACAAGCCTATGTAAATTATGTTGGTACTCCTTACTTAACGTTAATTCGTGAAATGAACCTAATGAGCTATCTATATTTTGGTCCCTTTGATCCATCGTGAATTTGTGAAGTGAACCTTCAAAACACTCCTCATGTTGGATCAAAAGGATCCAACGTTACATTGTGAAGTGGACCTTCAGAATACTCCTCGTGTTGACAAGTTCTTCAACATCAGCATGATCAACATGGTCAGACCTCGGAAGTATCGATTACGACAAAGACGAATTCTAAGCGCAGCTGGAACGTGAGTAAGACCGCTGCCCAAAACATGATATCAAGATCGTCATCGGGGATTTTAACGTTCAGATCGGCCTGGAGGAGGAATTCAAACCGACAATTGGTAGGTTTAGAACGCACTAGCTGACCAACGAAAACGGCCTCAGACTAATAGATTTTGCCGCCTTCAAACAAATGACCGCACGAAGTACCTTTTTGCCAGCACAAGTACACCTGGAGATCACCGTACCAAACGCAATCACAGATCGACCACGTTTTGATAGACAGCCGGCACTTTTCGAACATTATCGACGTCAGATCCCCTCGAGGCGCTAACATCGAGTCATTCCATTATTTGGTGATGGTGAAGATGCGCCCAAAACTCTCCGTAGTGAACAACATACGAAACCGACGCCCGCCTCGGTTAAATATCGCACGACTGAAAGAAACCTGAGGTCGCGGCAGATTACGCGCAATCGCTCGAAGCAGCGCTGTCGGCAGATGGTTAGCTTGACGAAACCCATCTCGAGGACTGTTCGGATACCATCAAGACAGCTATCAACAGTGCTGCGGAAAACGTCATCGGTTATGTGGAGCGAATTCGACGGAACGTCTGGTTCGACGAGGAGTGTAGGAGGGCGATGGACGAAGAGAATGACGCGAAGGCGGCAATAGTGCAAGAAAGCACCCGTCGAAATGTGGAAAATCACCGACAGCGGAAGAGGCAGCGAATCCGAATTTTCCAGGAGAAAAAACATCACCTGGAGGAGGAGAAGCTCAAGGAGCTGGAGCAGCTGCATCGTTCCCAAGAAACACAAAATTTCTATCAGAAACTCAACGCATCCCGCAAAGACTTTGTGCCTCAAGCCGAAATGTGCCAAGATAAGGACGGGGGCATCCTGACGGACAATCGTGAGGTGATAAAAAGGTGAAAGCAGCACTTCGATGAACACCTGAACGGCGCACATGCAGGAGATCAAGACGGTGGGGGAAGGTACATTGCCGGCGTAGCCAACGACGAAGAGGAGCCACTCCCAACGATGAGTGAAGTAAGGAAGCCATTCGTCTGATGAATAGTAACAAATCGGCAGGGAAGGTTAGCATCGCAGCTGAACTCATCAAAATGGGCCCGGACAAGTTGGCCGATTGCCTACACCTGTTGATAGTGCGGATCTGGGACATAGAACAGCTACCGGAGGAGTGGAAGGAGGGAGTAATATGCCTCATCTACAAGAAGGGTGCCAAATGTTACTGTGAGAACTACTGAGCAATCACTGTCCTAAATGCCGCCTACAAAGTGCTGTCCCGAATCCTTCTCCGCCACCTCATGCCACAAGCAAACAGATTCGTGGGAAGCCGGCCTTCATGGAGGGACGGTCAACGACGGACCAGATCTTCTCATTACGGCATGTCTTCCAAAAATGCCGTAAACACCAAGACCCTACGCACCACCTGTTCATCGACTTCAAAGCCGCATACGACACGATCGACCCTTATTAAAATCATGGACGAGAACGGCTTTTCCGGGAAGTTGATCAGACTGATCAAGGCGACGATGGATGGAACGCAGGGCTGGGGGCTTCGACAAGGCGATGGTTATTTATTTTATTTACATAGTATTCCGTCTCACGACATAACTTGACGAACATAATTCCTAAAATTCACTCGGTCCATGGCAACCGTTCTCCAATTTCTCGGGCACCCCACGTTCGCCAGATCACGCTCCACTTGGTCTTACCACCTTGCTCGTTGCGTCCCCGCTCGTCTTGTTCCTACCGGATTCATAGCGAACACCTGTTTTGCAGGACAGTCGTCCGGCATTCTCGCAACATGTCCTGCCCAGCGTATCCGGCCAGCCTTCACCACCTTCTGGATACTGGGTTCGCCGTAGAGTCGCGCGAGCTCGTGGTTCATCCTTCGCCTCCACACTCCGTTCTCCTGTACGCCGCCAAAGATGGTTCTTAACACTCGTCGCTCGAATACTCCGAGTGTACGCAGGTCCTCCTCGAGCAATATCCATGTCTCGTGCCCGTAGAGAACAACCGGTCTAATGAGCGTCATATACAGGTTACACTTCGACAAGATGATGGTCTATCCTACATGATGTTCAACGTGGCGCTGAACATGAAATGCGGTCCAGACAACCAGAAGTCGTATTTTCTTTTACAGATTACATCGTATAGAATGTTATTCATACTCATTTTCGTATATCTGCACCTACAATGTGCGGTTCATGCATATTCTTTATCGTATGTAAAAGAAAATACGACTTCTGGTTGTCTGCCCAGACAACCAGAAGTCGTATTTTCTTTTACAGATTACATCGTATAGAATGTTATTCATACTCATTTTCGTATATCTGCACCTACAATGTGCGGTTCATGCATATTCTTTATCGTATTTAAAAGCATTGCATGATTTTATTACGACAAGAAAAGAGACTCGTATTTATGTACATATGAACTCGACCTTTGTGTACGACCATTCGCAAAAAAACCGTGAAACGACCGATATACGGTGATCAGCCCTGACTGAGAGATTTTGTCGTGCTATGCATAAAATAATTCGAAATAAAAAACGTATATAACTGCATTGATTCATAATAATGTGCATGCAATCGTATACCTTTGCAAATTAATTCGCATGTCTGATTTTCGTAAAACGTATTTGCTGGCAATCGTAAAAGAATACAAAAAAGTTCAATAAAATCGTTTATGATAATGGGACATCGATGATTGGAATCGAATTAAAGGTGGCTTCAAAATGTTGGTCTATTTTTAGATCATCGATGACGTGTTCTACGATTTAAAAGATTTAAGTTATAGAAATATACGATTTGTTTTTGGTTTTATGCCTTTGAAGCAAATCCCCTTGAATTTATATATCCCAGATAGCTTCGAGGAACCATCATGAGCTGCAGATCGTATGGTCAGGGGATCAAGTCCAGGTACTAACAATAAAATCAGCAATCTGGCAAATAATAAACTTGTACGATATAAACTTGAATTTGACAGCAAAAAATGCATTTCTTTGAAATAATCTCATTTTTATTATTTTTATGGATGAATAAACTGATTGGTTTAAAGTATAAAGAAAAAATAATAATCTTATTTTTATTCAACTGACGGAAAATGAGAGCCCTGCACTCAAGTCGCAAAAGACGACCAAATAAGTCGTCAAACTTTCCATATTGTTACGAAAAATGTCGTATATTACAACCTCAATCATCTATATGATAATGTAAATTGTCATAGTATATTCCAAAAAGAATCAGGGTAGTCGTAAATGATGCACATGACAAGTCATGCAAATCGTAATTTAATACAATCCAAATCAAATATATGTTTGCTAATGTACCTATATGGCCTCCAAAAAGATACGTATATACTGGTTTTGCTACATTATATACGATATGTTTACAGGTATATTTGCATGTATATTTGGGTTGCAAATTCGAAATACCCACCAAATGGTTGTCTGGGGGGGCACGATTTTCACAGATACAGTCAACTTATCTGCTTTGCCGATGATATTGATATAGTCGGCAGGTAGGTCTGCGGCGGTAGAGGAGATCTACCGTAAACTGAAACGTGAAGCAGTAAGGATTCGGTTAATGATTAATATGTCAAAAACGAAGTATATGCTGGTCTGCGGATCCGAGACCGACCGAGCGCTTGTCCAGAAATAACAAGGTCAAGATCGACGGTGACGGGCTGAAGATAGTCGAAGACTTTGTCTATCTCGTCTCACTGGTGACCGCAGACAATGACACTAGCCGTGAGATCCGGCGGCGAATAATCAGCGGAAGTAATGCTTTCTATGGACCCCACGAGCAACTCCAGTCGAGAAGACTTAGTTCTCGCACATGACGCTCAGTAGACCGGTTGTTCTCTACGGGCACGAGACATGGATAATGCTCAAGAAGGATCTGTGTACACTCGGAGTATTCGAGCGACGAGTGATAGGAACCATCTTTGGCGGCGGAGTGTGAAAACGGAGTGTGGAGGCGAAGGATCACCCAAGAGCTTGCGCGACTCTACGGCGAACCCAGTATCCAGAAGCTGGTGAAGGTTGGTCGGATACGCTGGCCAGGACATGTTGCGACAAAAGCGATTATTCTGAGGTTCGAAGGCTAGCAAACATACTACGACTAAGATAGGGGTTACCTAAAAAAAAAATGCGTTTTCTGCTTATCGAAGTTTAATTCAATTTCCAAGTTTCAATATTGGATCACGTCAATTTTTTCTGCTTGACTGCACTTAAGTTTGTATATGTATTTAATATTAATGAACATTGGATTCATCTATGAGCGCAGCAAATTTTCTGCTTTTGCCATAAGGTTTGTAGCTGTTTGCCTGTGACCAGTGGAAACGGTTCACAAGATCAGCATTCTACGTTGTTTGTTATTGTCACTTTTTGTGACGTTTGCTGATTTTGCGGGCCAGAGAGCTACCTACCTCTGCATGGTGTCTGGTATTATGTTTCATGCTTATGTTACTTTGCCTCACCTTCCTTTTGTTTCTCGATCACATCCCTTTACTCTTTGCCTGTGGAAGTTCTCCAATCCAACCCAAGTCTTTTCGGATTCAAAAAGGGTGGTATCAATAATGGCCAAGATTGGCGACCGGGCGGGAGGATAAGATATCATATAATAAAGCAGAATTGGGTTTGGGGTTATTTTTTTTTTCGTTGTCGTTTTCCTACTATTTGATCAAAGCTGTGACGTTTTCGATTCCAGTGGCCATGTTTGGAGCAAACGATATGGCCGATATCCATGGTATGAATTTTAATGCTTGCTTGCTCGCTGAGTTTTCAAGTTTCAAGATATGCGATTATGAAATGATACATTTTCCATTGCAATTATTGAAATGTTAAGCCTGAGAGCAATCATGGATTGATATACTATGCGTTTATTAAAAACAAACTTTAACTGTAACTAATTTTCATGCGTTTTCATTATCTTCATTCGTTGAGGCCCAAATATTTAGCAAAGATCTCAGTTTTCTGAATTTCTGAAATTGTTTTATATTTTTAAGCATTTATTTTGCCTTAAAGACTTGCCAAGTGTTTTTCTATACTCCTTTCTCAAGCTGATCTCCAAATCCGCTTTATTGCTTTTTTTGTTTTTTTAAATCACATGAAATAAAAAAAAACGTATGATTCTGAAGCCCTAAATATTTTTGATACGTTTTAAAATTCGTTTTAATCTCAAACTGTCTCTCCAACTTGCTTAGTTTTAAATGAGATGAAATACTTAAATTGTCTTTTCAACATGCCAAATTTCTAGCTATCCTTCAAGCTCTCAATTTGTTTTAAATTTCTATCGATTTGTTCAGGCTGTCCTATCAACTCGTTTGAATTTTTATTAATTTTTTCAGGCAGGACCGTTCGACTCGCTTGATTTTTATCGATTTGTTCAGGCTGTCCTCTCAACTCGCCTTCAATACTATACTGCCCTCTTAACTTGCTTGAAAGTTTTATTGCTTTCTTCAGGCTGTTGTTCAACTCGCTTGATTTTTTTATCGCTTTGTACAGGCTGTCCTCTCTACTCGCCTTTCAATTTCAAACTGTCCTCTCAACTCACTTGAAAGTTTAAATGCTTTTTTTAGGTTGTCCTCTCAACTCGCAATTCATTTTCAAGCTATCCTCTAAATTCTATTGAAATTTTAATCGATTTGTTCAGGTTGATCTCTCAACTTGCCTGAATTTTTTATCGATTTTTTTCAGGCTGTCCTCTCAACTTGCCTTTCAATTTCAAGATGATCTCTCGACTCGCTTGAAATTTTATAAATTTGTTCAGGCTGTCTTCTCAACTCGCCTTTCAAATTCAAGCTGTCCTCTCAACTCGTCTAAATTTCTATCGATTTGTTCAGACTGTCCTCTCAACTTGCCTTCAATTTCAGACTGTCTTCTCAACTTGCTTGAAAGTTTTACTGCTTTGTTCAGACTGTCCTCTCAACTCGCTTGATTTTTGTATCGATTTGTACAGACTGTCCTCTCAACTCGCCTTCCTATTTCAGGCTGTTCTCTTAGCTTTCTTGAAGATTTTATTGCATTGTTCAGGCTGTCCTCTCAATTCGCCTTCCTCTCTCAGGCTGTTCTCTCAACTTACTTGAAGATTTCACTGCATTGTTCAGGCTGTCCTCTCAACTCGTCTGAATTTTTATCGATTTGTTCAGGCTGTCCCCTCAACTTGCCTTCCTACTTCAAGCTGTTCTTTCAACTAACTTGAAGATTTTATTGCATTGTTCAGACTGGCCTTCCAACTCGCTTGAATTTTCAATCGATTTGTTCAGGCTGTCCTCTCAACTCGCCTTTCAATATCAGGCTGTCCTATCAACTTGCTTGAAATTTCCATTGCTTTGTTCAGACTGTCCTCTCTACTTGCTTGAATTTTTGTCGATTTTTTCAGGCTGTTCTCTCAACTAACCTTTCAAAATCAAGCTGTCGTCTTAACTCGCTTGAATTTTTATCGATTTCTTCAGACTGTTCTCACAACTCGCCTTTCAATGCTAGACTGTCCTCTTAACTAGCTTGATATTTTCATTGCTTTATTCAGGCTGTCCTCTCAATTTGCTTTAAATTTTTAGGCTGTTCTGTCCACTTGCTTAAAGTTAATTTTCATTTCTTTGTTCAGACTGTCCTCTCAATTCGCATAAATTTTCATCGATTTGTTCTGGCTGTTCTCTCAACTCGCTTGAAATTTTTTTCGATTTGATCAGACTGTCTTCTCCACTTGCCTTTCAATTTCAAGCTGTCATTTCATATTGCTTATAGTCTAAATGAATTTGTTCAGGCTGTCCTCTCAAATCGCATTTCAAATTTAAGCATTCCTCTCAACTCGCCTTTTTATTTCAAACTGTCCCCTCAACTCGCTTGATTTTTTTTATCGATATGTAAAGCCTTTCCTCTCAACTCGCTTTTCAAAATCAAGCTGTCCTCCCAACTCGCTTAAATATTTATCGACTTGTTTAGGCTGTCCTCTCAACTCGCTTGAAATTGTTATCAATTTTTTTAGGCTGTCCTCTCAACTTGCTCAACTCGTTTGAATTTTAATTGAATTGTTCAGGTTGTCCTCTCAACTCGCCTTTCAAATTCAAAGCTGTCCTCCAAATTCGCTTGAAAATTCAATCGGATTGTTCAGGCTGTCCTCTCAACTCGCCTTTTAAATTCAAGCTGTCCTCTCATTCATATTCTCTGTCGTAGTTTAGGCTGTTCTCTCAACTCGCTTAAAGTTTTCATTGCTTTGTTCAGGCTGTCCTCTTAACTTGCTTGAATTTTTATCGATTTGTTCAGGCTGTCTTCTCAACTCGCTTGAATTTTTTGTCGATTTTTTCAGGCTGTCCTGTCAACTCGCCTTTCAATTTAAAGCTGATCTCTCAACTGGCTTGAATTTTTATAGATTTGTTCAAGCTATCCTCTCAACTTGCCTTTCAAATTCAAGCTGTTCTCTGAAGTCATTTGAATTTTTATCGATTTGTTCAGGATGTTCTTTCAAGTCGCTTAAAATTTTAATCGATTTGATCAGCATTTTCTCTAAATTTGCCTTCCAATTTAAGCTGCATTTTCAACTAAGGCTTTCCGAAATTTAATTTGTAGGTTTTGAGAATAGAAATCTGACTTTCTGTGATTTTACTCAAAAATACTATGATGGTATTTTTGATGCTATTTTCGTTATTTGCATTGAAAATTCAGAAGAAATGTAGTCTTTCAAACATTTAAGTTGGGAAAAATCAGTTTACATCATCTATCTTATCATATTTTTCAAAAATCAATATACATTTTATGGGCCAAAAAAATTATAATTTTTGAAATCCATCCAAAATTCAAAAATTCTGCAAAATCTGTGAATATTTCAAAGTTCTATGATACAGATTATGTGATGATGGTTTGCTCAGCATTCTATGAAACATTATTTTATCCTTAGTTTCATGAAGTATGAATTTTGCTACAAATAATGTATAGAAATGATGTTCTTATCATTACCAATTGTTAAAAAATGATTTCTAAGGAAAAATAAAAAAAAACATGAAGTGAAGGGTTAAGTTTGTGTCTTAGCGTTTTCACAATTTGTTCTTCATTATTTCTTTAGCAGGTTGTAGAAGTGCATGAGGGGTTTTTTTTTTAACTTTGATTTATAGCAATAATTTATAACTTACTTGCAGATTTTTTTGAAAGTTAAGTAAAACCTTATTTTTAACTTTTTTTTAGTTGAATGCAATCAAAATTGAACTAAAAAAGTTAAAAATAAGAAGCACAACTCAAATTTCTTATAGATAGGATGATTTTAACGCGACTTTAAGCAAATTCTTTTACAAAGCTAAGGATTATTTATCGTTCCTTAGGTACCAAAATGCTTTTCTGTTGCTTCGGTTGGCCTAGCCAAAGACAATTCCATCTAACACTTTACGGAAGGACTCCTTTTACCGTTTTAGTTCATCTTCAAACCTTCGAGCTGCTAGTTGGTATGAGTGTGCCAAAAGAACGCGCGCAGTCGCTGCTACACCGTCGGCACACCGGTGTGCTGCTCAGCATTACGTCACTCCGCCTCCAACTCGCAACTTTTCGGCAACAGCCGACAGCCGACGGGGAATCGAAAAACGGGCTCTCGATTGGCTAGTTCCTTTTTTCTGCTCTCTCGCTAGCAGGAGAAAAACGAAGAAAACCGGTCCAGTTTAAATTGAATGAAAAAGCGAGAAGACCCGAAGCATGAGCGTAGCGAACGACGACGAATTGTGTGTTGCGCGGTTGGTGACGGAAGGGGGAAGCAGAGAAACAAAAAAAAAACGAGAGCACAAGTAGGCGAATTCAACACGTGCCAAACAGGAATGATTTCCCGCCGGGGCTCCTGCCTGCTGCCGTGTGCGAATTGGAATTAGCGCGGTGAAGAGAGAGTGGGAAGAAAGAGAGCTAAAGGGTTGCTACTTTTTCGTGTCGGAAAAGTAGGCGAGCTAAAGAGGCAGCCTCGGGGGCTGTTTTTTTCGTACTGGAATCGGCAGCGAAGATGCTGAATAAGTGTTGGTAGCTTTTTCAAGCTGCTCTTCGATGATGGTAGCAGAACTTGCACCTTGATAAGGAGCAAGGAAGGAGAGAAACATCTTCGGATCACCGAGAGAAGAAACGTGAGTAGAAAAACTCTAGAAGAGAAGCAAACAGGCGTACGGTGACAATTGTTAGGTTCTTTTTTCTTTATTGATCCATAATTGCATTACGTTGAGAAAAGATAAACGTGCAACTTACAGCCGATGCTTGAAATTTGGAAAAAAAGATAAGTGGTCTAGGAGGTAAGCATCTAAACAGATTTTTTCTATTATTTTTTCGAATCAAATGAATTTTAAACAGCCTTTTTTAAGCCAATACGATTTGAGTTTTTTGCTATTTGAGCAATCAACAAGCAATGTTGGTTGATGAGAACAGAGAGAAATAGAAGATCGTATCTAGAATGATGGTCTCCTGCTTAAGCTTAATAAACAGTGGTGTTTAATATATCAAGTTGGATATATTTCAACCATACGCAGTTCATTTTGATATTTGACATATACCGGAGTAGACCTAAAGTAATTGTAATTTCGATACAATAGCACTAAAGGTCGTTACAGTAACAGGTCGTAAAATGTTCACGTCACTCGTGAAAAACAATTTGATTGACTGAATAAAAATGGTTACTTGATCATTTAAAGCATGAATCATCCAAAGTCTGGACGCTCTGTTTATTACACCAGAGCGCTCCTAGTTGTAGGATTTGGAATGTTTTGACAGTACTTTGTTTTGGAATGTTTCCTCGATCAGTGCTAAAAATTTCATTACGATTCGTTTTGTTTCAAAGAAATTTCACGTATAGAAGCAGCGAGATGAAAATTAATTTTGGACACCCTCGTCAAAAATCCGACATTGTGTCCATGTCACGAAAATTGCGAAATCGTTGAAAATGGTAAAATCGACAGTGTGCAGCATAAGTTTCCGTGAGATGCATACTCATGATCGGCAGGTTGATACCAAGCGTCATAATAGAACTAAGGATCCGAAACTGCATTTTAAGGTGTTGAGAACGATCAAGGTAAACCCAGGCCAGTGAGCAACCAATATGAACATTGAAGTAGAATGTAGTAGCCAAAGGACATGCCTAGAATTTATTCAACAAGGTTCTAACGAAGTACGACGGATGCATCCTCAGGGATGACGAAACGTACGTCAAGATGGATTTTGGGCAGCTTCCTGACCAAAAATTTTACAAAGCTACTGGTCGGAGTGATATCCCCGCCAAGTTTAAATTCGCTTTTGCCGATAAGTTTGCAAGAAAGTGTTTGATCTGGCAAGGTATTTGCAGTTGCGAACTAAAAACCCCGGTTTTTGTGAAAAACAAGACCATGACTCCGTTATGCTATACCGCATTATAATAACTTAATTGCCAGTCTATCATACTTCCAACTTGGTTGATATAGAGAAAAGTAATAAACGTCATTCCTTGTTTGAGTTAGTCAGAGAAACAACGTGTATTCATTTCACTCGTGATTCGGACAATCCGTACGATTACAACTGTTGGCGACGAGCTGAGTAGTAATCCCGCGTTAAAGCAAAAGTTTTTGCTGTATTCTTTCCGAGAGGGAAAGATCCGGTTCCGCGAGAAGTTAAATTTCTACTGTTTCCGAAGATCCGGACGATTGGCGTTCCACGTTGTAGCTCATCGAAAAGGAAAGGTGAATACGCACACACACCGACGAAGTACCTACTGCTGTTGTTTGTTGACGTCTATTTTCCGGCGAGGGAGAATATTGGCGTTGCAACGTACGTGTTGCTGTTGCTGCTGCTACTGTGTGTGTGCTGTCATCGACGAATTCGAGATACAAAATGCATAACCAAAGAGGAGAAAGCGCTTCTACTGTTCCACTCGAGTTCGCTTTTGAGCCATTCGACAAATCCAAATCGAAGTGGTCTCGATGGGTGAAGCGATTCAAAGGAGCGCTGCAGCTTTTCAGAGTTTCGGAGGCCAACCGAAAAAATATGCTGCTGCACTACATGAGTGCCGAAACGTATAATGTGCTGTGCGATCATTTGTCTCCTGCCGAACCCGAAGGTAAAACCTACAATCAAACAGTGAAACTTCTGGGAGAGTATTTCGATCCGGAACCGCTGGAGCTGGTGGAACTTTGGAAGTTCCGCCAGCAGATGCAACGAGAAGGAGAATTGATTGCAGAATACATCACTGCGTTACAGCGAGAAGCGAGGTATTGTGGTTTCAGTGATTACCTTTCGAAAGGACTGCGAAATCGCGATGTCCATGGAGGCATCTGGCGAAGGTGCCGAAGTTTCGAATCGACGAATGCAGGAAGTCAACTTAATGAAACGAAGAAACCACAACCGAGATGCTGATACCACCGCTGCTGCTCAGAAGGAAACGAAAACCAGTAAAAGGTATACCTACTTGCTTTCGTTGCGGAAGTGTAGAACAATTGACAGACAAAGTGAGTACAAAAACAAATTTTGCCTGCTATGTAAGAAAAAAGGTCATCTCAAGCGGGTGAGCCTTAGCTCCAGCGCTGCAAAGAATAAAAATATTAACTACCCAAAGAAACATCCGACAAATCTGGTTGATGACTGTGATGTTTCCGAATCAGAAATTTCGAATGATGATCAGGTTTATGTTGTTGATGTTTGTAAAGTTGAAAACAATCTGAAGGATTTGTCAAAGATTTTTCTTAAAATGAAAGTGTGTGGATCACTGATCAAGTTTGAAGTAGACAGTGGCTCCTCGGTGTCTCAGATCAGCAGTGCAGACAAGACAAAATATCTGTCCGACTTTAAAATACAACCGACTGATATTGAGCTTCGGAGCTACTGCGGTAACCAGATAGGAGTTTTCGGCGTTATTTAAGCAGATGTGTCGTATAAGAACCAAAAAGATAAGTTGCAGCTGTTCGTGGTCGATGCAAAGTGACATCCCTTACTTGGGAGGGAATGGATGAGAGCTTTGCAGTTGGATTGGAATGACATCATGGGAGGTTCCACTAATTCCGTGGACAAAATCATATTGCGCACCCCTCTTCCTGCTGCGGTCAAATGTTTGGTTGAAGAGTTTGCTACGGTGTTCGACGAATCAATCGGTAAAATTGAAGGTATTCAAGCTGCTCTGCATCTCAATTCAGATTTCAAGCCAGTTTTCCTAAAAGCTCGTTCTCTTCCTCTCTCGATTCGGAACACAGTGGAACGTGAGTTCCAGAATATGGTGAAGAGCGGCGTCTTGGTGAAAATGAATCGAAGCGAGTGGGCTACGCCGATTGTGCCGGTGATGAAGTCTGCCAATGAAGTCCGTTTATGTGGAGACTATAAGCTGACAGTTAACAAAAATCTGCTAATCGACGAGCATCCATTGCCTACAGTAAACGAAATGTTCTCCAACATGGCGGAAGGAGATAAATTCACCAAGTTGGACCTGGCTCAAGCCTATTTACAAATGACGGTGCGACCGGAGGATCAAGCCATGCTTACGTTGAATACCCACCTGGGTCTGTATCAACCAACAAGGTGATGTACGGGGTAGCCTCAGCCCCTGCTATATTCCAGAGAGAAATTTCACAAATCTTGCACGGCATACCGGGTGTGTCGGTCTTTCTAGATGACGTGAAGATTACTGGGCCTAACGACGAAGTACATCTGTGGCGGTTGCGTGAGGTTTTGAAAAGATTACACGAGCACAACCTGCGCGTGAAGGTGGCGAAATGTGAGTTCTTCGCTGACAGCATACAGTATTGCGGCTACATTATTGATCGTCACAGAATACATAAGATGCAACAAAAAGTGGATGCTATACAGAATATGCCACGTCCAGAGAACCGTGAGTAGGTTCGTGCCTTTCTGGGACTCGTGAACTACTACGGTAGATTCACGGAGAATCTCAGAACAAAGCTTTATCCTATAAACAATCTACTGAAAGACAAGACACCTTTCGTTTGAAACGAT
The DNA here is from genome assembly GCF_029784155.1 of Uranotaenia lowii. Classification (NCBI taxonomy): domain Eukaryota; kingdom Metazoa; phylum Arthropoda; class Insecta; order Diptera; family Culicidae; genus Uranotaenia; species Uranotaenia lowii. The sequence goes on along the minus strand of NC_073693.1, from coordinate 281,492,654 downwards.
GCAAACGTCCGTATGAGTGAAAGCGAAGAGGCAATCTGATCGTGTAATGGTGCATTATGACATTAACCTGCCACTTGTGTTAGCCACCGATGCATCACCGTACGGAGTTGGAGCTGTTTTGAGCCCCGTTTACCCGGACGGCAGTGAGCGACCTATCCAGTGTGCTTTGCAAACATTGAACGCTACTCAACAGAATTTCACCCAGGTAGATAAGAAGGCATATGCAATTATCTTCGGTGTAAAAAACTCTAAAAGTATTTGTTTGGGCGGAAGTTTAACCTGTTGTTCAAATCTTTTCGCCAAACAAAGGTCTACCCACTCTTTCTGCACTGCGTATGCAACATTATGCTGTGTTTCTCGAATCGTTAGACTTCGAAATTCGCTAGCGTGCATCGAAAGACCATGGAAATGCTGATATTATGTCACGATTGCCTGTAATTGACCGGAATATACGGAACCAGATAGAGGAGGTCGAAGAAGTACAAATTAATCAAACTGAAACGCTTTCAGTTGACGTGAAAGAGCTCGGAGATACCACTTCCGAGGACAGAAATGTTAAGGAACTGATTCAAGGACTCAAGACGGGACGTGTAGTGGAGGGTCGGTTCAGATTTGGAATTGACCAGAACGAGTTCGGTATGCAAGGTGTATGCCTGATGCGAGGTATACGTGTATACGTTCCATCACCGTAGAGAGGTCGGGTGCTGAACGAGTTACATTCAGTCCATTTGTGAGTTTCCCGGATGAAATCACTCGCGAGATCATATTGTTGGTGGGAACTATCGACCGAGATATCGAAGATCTTGCAAAGTACCAGTGCTTTGCTGGGAACGCCCAACAGAATCATTCCAAAGAGTTCAAGCGGATTTTGCTGGGCCGTTCTTGGGTTTGAACTTCTTGATCATTGTTGACGATCATAGCAAGTGGCCTGAAGTGAAGATCATTTCTGACATGACTACAGAGACCACAATCAAACGAATGAGGGAATTTTTCGCCATTTCGGATTGCCGTCGGTGCTAGTAACAGATCGAGGCACTCAATTTACGTCGGAACAGTGCAACAGTGGAATGGTGCACAAGATAAAGGCCCCGTACCATCCCGCCATAAAAGGCCAGGTGGACGGTATGTTCAAACGTTCAAGAACAAAATTAAAGCTTTAAAGAGCTCACGTACCGATATCCATAGAGAGCTGCAGAAAATACTTATAGCATACCGCAGAACTGTGCACCCCACTACACTGCCGCTCATAGCAAGTCCGTCCCATTTGCATTTTCATCATTTTTCAGTTTATCGCTGGAATCACTTTAATTTTATCTGTAGTTTCAAGAGAAAGCTTTGTTTTCAGTACTTTGTTCTGATGAACATTGAAAAAAACCTCAAGTAATTTTGTCCCATTGAACAAATGATCGCAAGTCGGTCCCATATGGCATAAATCATAGCATGTCAGTCCCACAGCCATAAGGGGCCAGCAAAAGATTTTCAACAGAATCAAAACAAAAAAATTATCATTAAAAAGCGAAAATCTTTCATTGGCCGTTGCAGTGACAGATTCTGTTGATTATTTCGTATATAAACGCATACAAGAGCTGATTTACCGTTGGACTTTTTACGATTTTTCAATGCCGTTTTTCTCATTTCAACAAAAACGCAAATGGGACGGACTTGCTATGAGCGGCAGTACAGGTAAAAGTCCATCTATGCTCGTATTTGGGCGCCAAATAAAATCTAGAATTGATCTACTGATTCCTAAATGATAGAGTAGCTGCTCGCGACTTTCTGTCGACTGCAGAGAGGTGGAAATTTGGAGTAGTGGTAGAGAAGGTGGGCAAACTGCACTACATGATTAAGCTTGATGACGGAAGGATTTGGAAGCGACATATCGATCAATTGAAGCAAGGATCTACCAGAACAAACCAGACTTCCAATTGACAGTGAACACACCCAGAAGGCGAAAATGGTAGAGAGCCCTCTTGAGGATCAACTCGAGGTTCAGTCAGAAGGTGTTATGAACGACAGTGCTCCGGCGTTAGACGATGTAGGACCGGCTCGCAATACGAAGTCGACCTCAGAAGTCAAGACACCAGATAAGATTGTAGATTTTGATTCAAGAGTAGGTTCAGGTCCTAGTAACGCAGGACATACTAAAGCTAGACTTTCGATTTACACTGATCATGATACTTTGCGTTGATCAACTAGAGAAAGCAAACCTCCATGTAGGCTCAATCTATGATTATCGGATAGTAAGAAAGAATACCATCTAGGAGGGAAGAGATGTTATAATATTGCTGAACCTCCATTGTAATAACTTAATTTCCAGTCTATTATACTGCCAACTTGATTGATATAAAGAAAAGTAATAAACGTCATTCCTTGTTTGAGTTAGTCAGAGAAACAACGTGTATTCATTTCACTCGTGATTCGGACAACCCGTACGATTTCAACAAAGGAGTGCCTGAAAAACGTTTTTTTCCGTACATTAGATCTTACAAAGGACCAGTAAAGTTTTCGCCAGATTTGGCAAGCTGCCACTACAGCAAAGAGGTACTTCAGTGGCATTAGGCCAACGTGTAGATTTTGTCCGCCCTATCGAAAAATTTTGGGCAATTGTCAAGCAGAAGATGAAGAAGAATGGTAGGTTGACTCGAGAGTCGAGATGCAACAGAGATGAAGAGATACTGGAACAAAATGGCCGCTGAGGTCAGCGTATAGGGTGTCCAAACTATGATGAGTGGACTTGAAGAAAAGTTCGCAATTTCATCAAAACCACATCGGAATATTTTTTATTATTTTTTCTTTAAAGTACCCTACATTTGGCGTTCAAAACATTTTTATTTCATTTACATAGCTCCGAGATAGACCCGTTTGAGTCTGAGTCAAGATTTAAGCTGATCCATGCTATAGTTTAATATTCTGATTTGATATGTCATTTTGTTTTTAATGGAACAGGTTCTCCATGAGTTGAATGTAATCAAATCAAATAATGTATATTTATAACATTTTATTCAAAATTCCAAAAATGGGTATCAATTGATTTCAAGGTTGAATGGTGTTGAAGTTCAAGTCTTCCGAAGTGTTTGAATGGAATAAAAATCATAAGCACATCCAACATCCCGACGATCTCCAATCGATAATAACGACTATGGATTTTTGCCAAAATCGGAATCCAATGGGCTCAGCAGGGTGCGCCATGTTTTTTTCGTAGGCCATTTCTCGAGCTCACCCAGCAGGGGTCCCGGTGTTATCATCGTGTAGTGTAGTATGTAGTTATTGGCAAAAATGGCATAAAGTTCAAGGCATAAATGGAAAAACAATATGGGTGTCTGTACCTATATCGAGGCATAATGGTTCTGTGAATGGCTTCTTTCGCTTTTGATTTGATATGACATGATGTTTTCTTGGCCAGTTTTGCCTGGATCAAACTGGTTGGTAATGAAATAATTATTTAATTGTTATGTGGCATGGAAGTGTCCATTAGGCGAATTGATATAGTGTTATGTCTTAACTGCCTAAGAAGGAGATTGTTGTTGTGTCAATGTCGTGGAAACCAGTTCAAAGAGCATTTCTGAGTAATTTTTTAAATTTTTTTTCCAAGCACATGATAAAGTTCCTGGAGGAGATCGAACAACGGACCCGACCAACATTTGAGCCAAACTTTGAGCAACTTTTCATCAACCCGACAGTGAAATTAAACATGAAATAGATTCGTCACAGCAGAAATTGCTACTTTATTGCCGCCCCACCAAAAGGCTCCCCAAAGTAAGAAGCCCAATCTTTCTCTTACATCTTTCCCGACGACCAAATCGGTTCGGCCCAAAGCTTCCGCCTCAAGACTCGGCCTCCCGGTTCAATCAATCGAGTGGGTGTCGGTGGATCAGACGTGATGGATCCGATTACTACCGCGCCGACTTACTTCATTGTGACCCGAGGCCACCACTTTGCGCCAATTCAGAGACCTTAGGTCAGGCTTTGATAGAGGAGTAGCCGCCTTTATTTCTACGTGAAGGTGTAAAAGACCCCGAAAAGATTCAAGAACTACCACCGTAAAGATGAACCTAATTACAGTGTTGCTACCGAGATCAAAGGAAGAAAAAGAAACATGGCCAGATTGAAAATAATAACAAAAGTGAATGGAGCCACGAGTGGAGGTGTTGATTCAAGTTCACGATCTGTTGTGGTTTTTGGAGCTTTCGGCCTGTTTGATTATTGTTTGTTCTGTACCTACCTGCCTATACACAAGTTGGTAAGAATAGAGAAGAGGAAGAAAAATGGTCCAAAACAATCAGTACTCGACGATGATTGAAGTAGAAAAAAACAATCAATTCGACTTGGTCCGTGTGGCGAGTTTGTTTTTATTTTTTCCCGCATTATTTTGATTGACGAATCAAAAGTGTGCTGAAGCCGGAAGTGGTCGAGAATTGTGTCGATTTATGGAACACTTTTCGAAGGTCGTAGCTTGAAATGAACTTGTTTGCACTGAAATGCCAACATTAACTTTTAACTGTAGATATCAGTTTTTTTGTCATAGGTTTCTGGCAAACAGGTGCTAACTTAGATTTGACTCATCAAAATATCGTTTTGGTTTATTTTTAGAGTTCATCTTAAAACAAATGTTTTGTCAAGTTTAAACAACTAGTGGCAATTGTAGTAGGTTATGTTTTGGTTTAGGTTATGTAATATTTTGGCCTTGAACGGTTCGAAAAAAAAACTGAGCATAATGGCCATTCGTATAGCCAAAGTAAGTAGGTAAAGGAGAGGTTGACTCAATGCGCATACTAAGAAGAAAACTTATGTTATCCAGTATTTCAATAAAAAAAGTGATTTAAAGCTATACGTACATGAGTTAATAACTGGTCTCTGTACAGATTCGAAAAGACGTTTAACTAGTTTTTGTGATAAAGCCTAGCTCAGAAAGCGAAAAAATTTTAGAGTAGTTTTTTACTACCATCAGAAAAACTATTCCCGGTGTTGAATTTCCATTAAGGGGGGGGGGGAAGGGGGGGTAGGGTCTAACACTTTCAAAAAATCGTTTTTTTTTATTTTTTTATTTTCTTATTGTAAAACATTTCAAGAATGTTGTGTCAAATTTTCAAGTCAATTGAAGCAAAACTGTAGAAATTATAGGCCTTTATCTCCTCCTATCTAATACTGCAAGAAAGCAAGAGCAGAAACTTCAAAGGCGTTTTTCTCGAAAGCACATTTTTAAAGTCCGTGGACATCGTCATTTGAAAACCACATATCCGATTCTTTTCAAATTTGGAACATATTTTCTACATATAAAATACCAGAACCCAACGTTTTTCTTTTTAATTTTTTTTTACTTTGGCGAGATTTTACAGATAAAAAATGGCGGATTTTTTCGTGAAAAATCATAGTTTTCACTTCAAACAGCCACAAAGATTTGATAAAAAAATTTTTAAGTTAAATAAAAACGTTGGAGTCCAGAAAAACATCTATTAAAATATTTTGCTCTGATTTTTTGACTTCAGATGATTCTGTGCTGAGATACAGTGTCCACCGCAAATCCTGTTTTCTAAAAGGCATCCTCGAAAGTGCTCCGTAACCGGCTCATTTTTTAATATTCTTCTACGAAAAATTACTAAATGTTCTTTTAACAATGCTTTGTATAATGCAAAAAATTTGAATACATTTGTTTGAACGATAGCTCTAGAAAAAAATCGTAAAAATGGTGTTTTTTTTACCCGTTAGACCCTACACCCCCCCCCCCCCCCTTAAAAAAAGAATCCAGTGTACTTACAAAAACGGTGTTTTCTTGTCTGAATAGGGTTTTTCAAAATGGCGAAACTATCATTTTGGGTGAAGAACATCGGCTTTGTGTTTTCGGAACGTTTCTTTTCATTCTCCAATTTTTTGGCAAAGGGTGGGTTCCATATACAACCAACATTTACCATTACACTAATCGAAACATTTCCGAGTGATGTTGATTAAAATTGGCATAAAACGAGTTCGAGACACAGTTCGATGATTTGTTGTTTTAAAAAAAGATGTCCGATTATTTACGAAAAAATGCAACACTATGTTTTGTGAATAGCTTTTGATGAATTGATGTAATGAATGTTATGAAATTTTCAGCGAATCTACCTGGTAATGTTATCTTCACATATGCAAATTCATGTGATGTTCTGCCAAGTGGTTTTTTAGATAGCGTCAAATGAGAAAAATTTTAGACTATAATTTTTGGGCAACATGTGCGCCATCTGTAATCCATACTATGAACCACCTTTTTTCAAATCAAGGCTATTTTTTATTCAGTTTATTGTTTCCTGAAGATCTTCAAAATATTCCAAATTTTGGGTTTGGTCGAAGTAATAACTTATTTAGCCGATTGTCCTCCTTTGGCCCAAAACCAACACATTTGACTTTTTATCACTCCACCACCGTTTTTGCGTAATGGCACGATTGCAGATCCAATTTATACAGAGTATAAATTTTGTGAAACCTATTGAAGTGGTTTGCATAAAAAACGGTTGCATTTGGAGGCAGTCTTCTTTGAATTTATAGCCATTCTTCGTGTTAATCGCTATGAATGATTGAGTTATGCAGTTTCCACAGATCGTTCTTCTCAAGTACTAGACAATGAATTTTAAATTTTTTATCTTTGTTTTTTTTTGTAGCAGACCACCACACTCCCCCACACCAAAAGGCTCAATTGAACCCCCTGGTAATGGACGCTACTGTTCTCAGCACGTCTGGCAGCAAAACAAAAAAACTTCAACGCGAACAAAATTTTAATCATGCTGAGAACACAAAAGTTTATTATTTAGTGCGAAGAAATGTATGCTATAATTAAACAAGATTACGATGAGGATCTCAATGGAAGAAAATTTCCTTTAAAGAGATCAATTTTTTTTATCTTCGAGAAACACAGGCGAGACTGGTCAATGAAAATTTTCTGGTTGGCAACCTGCCAGGTGACCGCGAAAAAGTAGTTTTGCTGTCCATTACAAAACTCTTTAAAATATCTTCCCAGATGCAGTCCAAATATTTTGTGCGCAATTTGAACAACGATGTTTGTTTATTTTACAGATGGGCAGCTTTTCTATCTTATAGAAATCAAGTCAGGCCTATTTATAATTCATTATAAGTCAGCTAGACGAACTAGTCAGAAAAATTTAACTTTTTTTATCACTTCCTCTATTCATATTTTTGGATTGAGCTTAAGAAAACCTCTTACATTCCACTCACTTCATGGAATCAATAATCTTCACTTTTATTCAAATTTGAGCTGACTATTGGTTTCTAGCACCTCTTGAACGATTAACCACGTGAACTTTGGTCGAATAGTTGTCTTTGGGTCGAAGCTGTTTTTGGGCCTCCCACTGAGACTTTTCTGTATTTTTCTCGAGCCTGCTCAAAAAAAAAGGCCAATGAACTTTAGTATTGGCCTACTTACTTACTTAATGATCCCGCGCCGATCCTCCGGTGCATAGGGCCGTGGTAAAAGACCTCCACTGTTGACGATCCGGAGCCAGCGTCTTCACCTGGTCCCAGTCAAGATTCTCGTCGACAGTTCGGATTTGATTTCTCGATTCGAATCTAGATTTCTAGCGCCCTTTGATGACAACGGTGATGTAAATCCTCATTCGAGATCCAGTTGCCAGGCCACCAAGCGCGGATGATATTCCGCAGGCAGCGGTTTACAAACACTTGCAGTTTTCGCGTCGTCACCGCATATGTACACCAAGTTTCGCACTTGTACAGCAATACGGATTTGATGTTTGAGTTGAAGATTCGGATTTTTGTTCGTAGAGAGATCTCGCAAATGCAAAACGGGCCTTTCTAATCCGGGGTTCGATGTCTTTCCTGGTACCACCATCAGGCGTTATCTGACTACCAAGATACTGGAAGCACTCCACTTTCTCAACTTGTTGCCCAGCTACTATGAAACTGGAGGGATTTCCTGTGTTGATCTCCATCGACTTGGTCTTTCCGACATTGACTTTGAGACCTGCTGCCTTGGAACTTTCGGTGAGGTCGTCGAGTTTGCTTTGCATATCTGGTTGTGTTTGGGCGAGCAAAACAATATCGTCAGCCAGGTCAAGGTCGTTCAGTTGCTCCATTGTTGAAGGATTCCACGGCGATCCTCGGTTCGGTGCACAGTCGATCGATCCAGTCACGATTAGAAAAAGTAGCGGTGATAAAATACATCCTTGTCTCACTCCAGCAGTTACCGGGATTGGTTCGGACAAGACACCGTCGTGCAAGACCTTGTACGAAAATGCCTTAGTCCTTGCACCACTGAGGCGGCGAGAAATGTCATAAAGTAATCGGATATCTCCATTGGCGGCGGCTCTTTCCCCCTCTTCGGCAAGGGAATTTGTCCAGGCTCTCTTGTCTCGTCTACAAGCTCGTTTAACTGTCTTTTCCAGCTCCGCGTATCGTAAGCGGGCGGCTGCTTTGGCTACCATGGCTTGTCGTGATAAAGGCATCCACACCACTGTTCTTCGACTGTTCCGTCTGTCGGCAATTCCGAGGTTCGGGATTCTAGCTGTTCAACGTATGCCCTTTTCACCTCTGGATTCTCCAACCGGCGGACGTCGTATCGACACCCGACTTTCTCCTCGCGCCGTTGGACACGCGCAACTCTCAGTCGTATCTCGCCAAGGACGAGGTGATGGTCAGATGCAATGTCTGCGCTTCGTTTGTTGCGGACATCAAGAAGGCTCCTTCTCCATTTTCGGCTGATGCAGATGTGGTCAATTTGATTTTCTGTTCGGCCATCCCGGGATACCCAAGTGACCTTATGAGCTGGTCAATGGGGGAAGAGCGATCCACCAATCACCATGTTGTTGTTGCCACAAAATTCTACAAACAGCTCTCCGTTCTCGCTCATCTGTCCTAGGCCATGGCGCCCCATGATGCGCTCAAGGTCTTGATTGTCGGAGCCAATCTTTGCGTTGAAGTCGCCCAAATGGATTTGAATGTCACCCTTCGGAATTCACTCTACCACGCTGTTCAGTTGACTGTAAAATTGCTCTTTTTCCTGCAAATCGGCAACGTCAGTTGGCGCATAATACTGGACCATTGTAAGGTTTCTAACCCGTGTTCTGAATCTGGCTACGATTATTCTTTCGTTTATCGGTTCCCATCTAATGAGGGCCGCGTAGGCCTGCGGGCTTAACAGGAAACCAACTCCTCGTTCCCGAGTAGCATGTTCTCCTCGTATGCCAGAGTAAAGCAGTACTTGCCCGGACTGTGTCTTGTGTTCTCCAGTGTTAGGCCAACGGACTTCGCTCAGTCCCAGAATTTCAAGCTTGAGGCGGCTAGCTTCTCTAGCAAGTTGAGCTAGCTTGCCTTGTTGAGCAAGGTTTAAAACATTCCAAGTTCCAATTCGTGTCCGTGTTTTCCTGCTAAAAGTCGTCGCCAAAGTTCCAGATCGGTCATTTCTTTCGGATTCCGTAACAAGTTTATGAATCGGGAGCAGTAGGTTGTTAGCCTAAAGTCCCTATCCCGTGATGGGGCTGCCATCTTGGACTTAGCTGGCGGGAGTCGCATTTCATAAATTCAGCCGCTTGCTGCAAGAAAGACGCTGTTTGAGCCGCCCTTGACCTGGAGAACAGACGCTCGGTTGTTGTTGCACGCCGCCCCTAACCTGGGGAATAGACGCGTGCGGCCACCTTCTCAGTCTGCATGCGACTAAAGCATCCACCGGGGTTGGGTATCCGATCTCCGCTTTGGTTACTCGCACCTCAGCCGGCACCGCGGGGAGGTAGAGATAGGAGTTGTGAATAAGAGGTGATATGACCACTATGGGGTCTCGTGTTGCACATTATCCACCGTTTACCAGCCAAACGGTCTGGACGCTATCTCAAAAACCTCTAGACAGATTGTCACCAAATTTTGTACACATTACATTACCAGGCAGCTTTACTGAAAATTTCATCAATTTATTCACAAAACAAAGTGATGCATTTTTTTCGAATACACTCCTTAAAAGAGGGCTTGCAACCCAAATAATTGACTTGCATCATTTTTCTATTATATGTATAAATTGTGGCACTCGACATTGGAGGGTATTTAGGGACGAGAAATATTTCTTTGTTGCATTGAGATCCCCTCCTCCCACCTCCTAGAGTAAGGTTGCCAGATTACCCGGATTTATACGGGCTTAACCGGATCGTTGACACAAAATTTTAATTTAATTTTTTAACTTTGCGTCCAAAATGGAATTTCAATAGCAAGTTTTATCAAATCATGACCGGTGTTTTGGAAGCCTAAAATACGTTTTAATATATGCTGATCTGTTTTGATGAAAAAAAATTCAGGGTTTTTTTTTGTATTTCTACTGAATAGTTCCGTGATTTTGACCAAATTTGCGCGGATTTGGGGTTGATCATCAGATTTTTAAAACAAAATGCCCGGATTTTTCCGTTTCGGATAAGTTCGGACAAAAACTGGCAAATTTATTCTAGAGGGAAATAGGAGAAGGGGATGAGATCTTATACAATTTTATGCGTAACTTGAGTACTTATCGAGCAAATAAATCATAGTTGGAATGCAATGATATATATTTTAAAACGAGAAATGATTCTATGATTGTTTGTTAACCCCCTTCCCCATTCTTTCATGGAGGAATTGGAAAGGGAGAGGGGTGCTCTCATTGTACAACACTCTAGAGCTGTTCAAACCAATGGAACAAAATTTGGGTATTTGAGTACGAGATATATTTGTATGATGTTTTGGATTATTTATTAGAAAGAAATTTGTCATGAGAGGATAATAAGAATGCAAGAATTGTCTCTAGGACTGTTTGAGACTTCTCAGTTCTCATTTCTTATAATGAGATGATAAGGACGGAGAAGGGAGGCTCTAATTATTTTTTTTATTAGAATCACTATACCTAATCAAGAAAAAGAAAGTAAATTTAGCATAGGAGGGTTGGAGGGTACGCGAAATATTTCTTTGGTGGTTTGAGAACTCTCCATCCTTACAAAAGTGAGGAAAAAGGGAAAAAAGCTCTCATATAATTTCTCTCATGCTTATTAGACCGCTGCATGCTATGTATGGAAATTTCAAATTCTTAAATGTTTACACCTTCCATAACTATTATTTATTGGTTTTGCTGCCAGAAATAGCAAAACAAATCTTGAGAGCGATCGCCCCAGTCCTGAGTTTTGATTTTTCTATGGAAATTTGTACGGGAAAGCAAATTTTCATTCAAAAATTACCAGACATGTACTGAATGTTCTTAAAATTATAACTTTGAATGAAAAATATACCTCAAATCATGCAGTACAATTCATGTGAACAAGGCACAAAACTAACTTGTACCCAGAAAAGATTTTCGATTTTATACAAAAAAAAATCCGAAATTATTTAAATAATTTTAGCGTTTTTGACTACATATTTGACAACTGTGTAAACGTAGGATGAGAACTAAAAAATCGTTAAAAAACTGCTGTACATAGCTAAGAAATTTATTGATTTTATAACTTTTGCAAAAACATCTCATGAAACTATTAAAAATTCTAGCAAGCAAAGTCTGCCATTTTTAAATACCTTTCAATGGGTTAATATTTCTTATTTTTAAATGGTTATAACTATTTTCATGAAATTCATAGCTGCTTGCGTGTTAGCAAAAAATTAAGCTTGAAAATAGTCAAAACCGAAAATCAATATCCAACTTCATTCCAGCTCACTTGTATTTTCTGGATGATTTAATGTGCAAAAATTTCTTCTTCCATACAAATTTCCATACAACTGAAACGCGCTGCGCTAACTCAGAGATCAACCAAATCATCTAAAATTTCACACTGATGCTTGGTGACCCAAAAGGCATCGAAAAAATATATGAGAGCCACAGTCATTTTTTTCAAAGCTCTACAAGGCATCGATTCCTTTTTTTCAGAGGGGGAATGTGAGACAGTTGGGATTATTTTTACATATTTTTTTCCAAAACCTGAAAACTAATGAAGCAAATAAAGTCAAATGATGTTTGATATGATATTTAGTTTCGAAAGTGATTTAAAGAAAACAAATTTTAGATAAGGCTTTGAAAACAGAGAAAAACATAATTAACCTTCTAAGCATTGCAGTTCGATGCTGAAGTTGCTGAATCCATTTTGAAGAACAATTTGAAATTTGAATATAGCGTACTGATAGTGATTTAAATAATTTACTGAGTCAAATAATAGTTCTTAAAAATTATGATGATAGTTGAAAGTTTATTTTTTAAACGATGTAAACTGTAAAACTGAGTGTCCAAAAAGTATATGCTTATGGTTCTCATCATAAAATGAGTGGAAGAAATTATTTTTAAAATATTTGCATTTTTTGTTTTACTTTGCTCTTCCCTAACGTAACATGAACATTTTTCCTTTATTTGAGATTTTATTTATAGAACTTCAAACAATGTTCAGTTTTTGAAATACTCTAAGTAAAATCTCATATTTCGATTAAAAAATATAGTTCCATCAATTTTTTTTTATTAAAATAATCTTACCTTCTTGAAACTAGATTTCCCCTAATTTATTTTTTGGAAGGATAGTAATCAAGATTATGAAGAAGAAGCTACTGTTTAGCTACCGTTCGCGCGCACCGAAAACTCAATCAACCCGCTCCCGAAAATCGATCAATTTTGTCTAGAAAATTATGATTACCGTGCATTGTGTATGTGTATCAAATCCGGTGGCGCTTAGCCAGAAATCAAACCTCTAGGTACTCATCGAATCTTTATCTAAAGAGAAAAGACATGACTAAATTGGCTTTTTCCCATATACATGCTAGTATAACGAAAGTGTTGAAGAGCCACCGCCGCCGCCCGGAGCAGGTCAATGAATGGGATTTGTTCATTCTTCCAGGGCAACAATCATCCCCCCTTTCCCGACTTTCCTGACTTCGCGCACAGCATCACGCGTCCGTATCAACCGAATCGTAGTGGTAATGAGTTTAATGAAACGCTTTTTCATTGTAAATGAAAAGCATTATCTTCTTTCACCCGTTGCCAATTTCGCTCCACATGAACACTCAATAAAATCGTATAGGATAGCGCCTCACTTGGGCCCATTCATGGTTTCTGTCGGTGGCGGTGGCGCAATTGCTGAAAGGAGGAAGCAGGGCACGAAGTTCCGTCAAAGAACCGCGACCCCTTTTGCCCGTGCCGCCACGCCATTCGGAACCTTTCGGAGTAAGTAGCAAGCTAGGGCGCACTTTTTGACGGGTCGGATTAGCTGAGTCACCTCGCCGCAGTCAATTCATTCATCTCCTCTTTGGTGGCGGCGTCGACGTCGTCGTCGTCGTCGTCGTCGTGTGGCCAGCCGTTGATGGGTGGTTTTGGGCCCAGACGTGCGTCGCCTCCGATTTGTGTATGTGATTGAGCATGTATTGCAATTCTTTTTGACCCGAGGCGATTCTGATTGCGGGCAATGATCAGATTAGGTAGCAAGTGTTCTCATTTTCCGACGTTACCCTTTAATACTATCGGTAATTGAAATTTAACACTGGAAATGTAAAAGTACCGTTGCATCTAGAGCCTTTTTTGATCTTTGTTAAATATTTCAGTTTAAGTTTCTTATCATATTTTTAATTTTAGCTGATTTGAATAACTTGGTTCATTTATTGTAAGTTTATTGTAAAGTTAGCCATTCTCAATAGTGAAACAGGGATTTCAGTGGAACTACCTAAATTATCAAATGAGTTCATTTATGAAATGTATCTCTGTCAAGAGCAAAAACTATAAAGTGAATAAGAGCAAAAATATTAATTTTAAGATTGCATCCCAAAAGCCCTAAATCTTTTCGGGCAACAATTTTCCCCAGAATGAGAATTACTCGAAATCAAACCTCAGAATAAATCATTTCCCAAAAAAAAATTCTCAAAATACACCACAAATTTTTCCTGTCAATTTCCGGAATTTTTTTCCCCAGAATAGAACATTTTCCAGAATTCTTCCTCCTCCGAATGGAACATTTCCTGGAATGCCACAAAATCTAATTTTTTCTTGTAGTTTTGTTTACTTCTCTAGTTTCATCTAATTACTTACGATTGGGCGATTCCTTTTCAGGTGGTGACGAGGAAAAAAATCAAGGCAATTTGCGAACCATCCAACATTTAAGCAATAAATTGTAAAACAATAGTTCAACTATGAACAGAAAAGCCTGTTGAATTTCGTTTTCCCCGATTTGGAGCAATATTTTGATCTTCATAAAAGTTTGTTTATTACGTCTTCAAAAATCTAAAATTTCATCTAAAATCTGATGTCAAGATTTTATGGAAAATTCATGCATAACAGACAGAAAATTTGCCTCTGGATAATTAATAACACTGAAGAGTAAAAGAAACATTCCAACCAATTTACTAGCAAATATTAATTTTTATTTAATTGACAATGCTAGAGTTTGTTTTGATTAGGTCGTCTAAACCACTCGATGTGTTTCGAGAAAATCAATGTTGAAGTTTTGAATAACAATTTTAATTTGTATTTTATGACTGTTTGTCAAATTCGTCCGCAAATTCTAAATTCAATGAGGAACTAGAAGGAGAACATGTTGATGTACTCAAAACTTGCGTTAGATTAGTTCTTATCAATGAAAATGTACTTACGACCTATTACATTTGTCGTTAGGCGCTAACGTCCTTTTCGCCAATCGATTAGTTTGATTCCAAAATCTACTTCCTTTGGCCCGAATCTATGCTATGTCCATTCGGAGTTGTTTGAAAAAAATATTTGAACAATACTCCTATCCGATAGTTACATGGGATGATGCCGCTCTAAGACATCCGGATTTATTACTTTGTGGGACTATCCATTACGAATTTTTTGCACTTTTCTGACCATCACCTTTGACACCTCTGTCCGTTCAAGGAGTGCGAGAGTGGGAATCGTTCATTTTTCATTATTTTGGCTGTTCCTGTAATGAGAAAATAGTACTGGCTATTCACACATCGATAATGAAACTTTATTGTACTCACCTAACAACAATTTGTAGCCATTTATTATGCAAGGATAGTTGTTATCACTCTCACAAACAGTTTTAGTTCTTTTTCACATGAATTTTCCGAAATTCCGCGACTATGAATAACGTCGTATAAACCGAATCGCCGAAATGTTTTTTTGCGTCGTTTTGCATCACGGCAATACACGGTAGCGCAAAACGACGCAAAAACTAAATTGCACTCAAAAATTAAAAAGTCATTATACGTCCTAAATTCAAATCAATCTGATAAAGTTATTCATTGATCAAATGAAACCAAATTTTTACCGATCATAGAATACATATTTATCAATCGTTTGCAGTAGATAACTCAGTTTTGATTATATTGGTTCATACGACCTAATCGAAACAAACTCTAGAATGTTTCCTTGTCTTCCGAATGTCAAACTTAAGTTTGATATCTCAATGTGAATCCGACATTCAGTTTTATTGTAATTTTTCCTTATTTTTTTTAAATTTTGAATTTGGATAATTATTTTGCATCTAAGTTGCGATTACAATTCAAGTCTAATCGAAATGTTCTTTTGAAAATTTGGTTTTAAAGTTTTTCATCTTTAATTTAAACATTTAGATAAATCTTGTTGAAACAAAATGTACATCTGAAATGATTAAAACTAATTGTCAACATTTCCACAGTTGCCAAAATAAATAATATTGAAATTCGCTTGTAGGAAGCTTATTTTTGAGTGAATACGTGAGCAAACGTGCGATTTAAGGAAAGCTTTTTATTCTCTACTCTTTAACAACTATCAACTTATATATAACATTCCGATGGCGGCTTCCGCTGAACATTAAAATGATTTTAATCAATTAAAACCACATGAAATCCCCACAATATGAGTATTGGGTGGAATAAATAACAAGAAGAAGTCGAAATTCGCTATCTGAATAAGCCATCATTAATCCAAGATGGTAGATTTGGCATTTTTTTAAAGCTGCAAACTACTGAAAATCCAATGAAACAACCACAATAAGAGGCATAAGGTGAAAGGGCTAAACGAGTAGAAGTTGAATTCCTCTATCAGACGCCATATTGAAATCCAAGATGGCGGCTTTCGCTTAACTCTCAAATGCTGTAAATGACTGAAAATCGCATAAAACAATTACGGGGTCTGTGTTTGTTTTTGGCAACATCCGATTTTGGCCAAAATCAAACAGTTTACAGAAACAACATTACGTTTAATTAACGAGACTTAATCACCGATTCCTTTTATATGTTATCGCTTATTGATTTTTCTTGGTGAGTAAAACAACTATTTAATTATCTTTACGTAACGTTTCGGGTTACTTCTCTACACCCATCATCAGATGTCTAAAAATATTTTTATTTTATTAGAAATTTTGAACATTTAAAATAAAACTACATTTCTTAAAATTACAATAAATTCTTCTCATCACTAACAAAAACAGTAAGACATCACAAATTTACTCCACTCAGCTATTTGTCGGTTTGGCTATGAGGAGAGACAGTTTTATTCTAATTAAAAAAAATTTAGTCGGCTGATGATGGGTGAAGAGAAGTAACCCGAAACGTTACGTAAAGATAATTAAATAGTTGTTTCACTCACCGAGAAAAATCAATAAGTGATAACATATATAACATTACCTTATAGTTTTCGCTATAATAAGATCAATACAATCAAGACATAATTGCACCATAGACATAACATAATATGGCAAAAAAAACTATAAACAAAATAAGAAAAGTACTAAATACATTAGAAACATGATAAAAAAAAATTAAAAAAATACTAAAAATGATCGTGAATTGAGTAAAACTTAAAAACAGTAGTTTAAATGAAGTTCCAAGTGAAAAAAAGTTGAGAAAAAACCGTTCCATTTTGACAACACAAAATTTTCGGTAGTGTTGCCAAAACAAACAGGTTCTGGTTCTTCTATTTGAATCCTTTCACCAAATACCAATTAGCGCTTTCGTGTGATTTTTAGTCATTTAGAGAATTTTAAAGTTCAGTGGAAACCGTCATTTTCAATTTCAAGATGGAGTGCGAAAGAGGGATTTAACTTCTGCTGGTTTTGCCCTAGAACCCAATAATAATGTTGTAAGCGTTTCATGCTTTCAGTGATTCACAGCATTTTAAAGCTAATCGGAAGCCGCCATCTTGAATTTCAAGATGGCCTCCGATAGCTAAATTCGATTTCTTCTAGTTTAACCCTTTACCCAATACCCAGATTGTGGAGATTTTAAGTCATCTACAGTGTTTGAAAGTTCAACGGAAGCCGCAATCTTCGATTTAAAGATGGCGTCAGATAGCCAAATTCGACTTCTATTCGTTGATTTCTTTGAACTTATACTTATATTGTGAGAGTTTTATGCGATTATCAGTCAATTACAGTATTTTCAAGTTGCAAGGTAGCCGCCATCTTGGATTCCAAGATGGCGACGGACAACGAAATTCGACTTCTTATCGTGAAGCCCTTTCACCTAATACCCCATATTGTGGCTGTATCATGAGATTTTCAGTAATTTACAGCTTTGAAAAAAATTAATGATACCGTCAGATAGCGAAATTTGACTTCTTCTAGTTTAGTCCTTTCACCCAATACCCATATTATGGAGTTTTCATGCTATTTTTTATTTACAGCATTGAAGTTGAGCGGAATCGACTTCTTCTAGTTAAGCCATAGTGAACATTTCAAAGTTCAGTGGAAGCCGCCATCTTGTATTTTAGAATAGCGTCGAGCAACAAAATTCGACTTCAACTCATATTATTCCACGGGTCATTAACAACCATTCCCTTTTCATTCAAAATGTCTGTCCTCATTTACTGTTCTAATGATTAACAGCTCAGAAATGAGGAACTCATACTAAGCGTGTTATGTGTTGGCTACCAAGAGAAACATGAAATTTTAGCTTTTTAATGGCTCTCATTTAACCGTTTTAATTTTTTTTCAATTTTATTTTTATTTATTTGGTGTTTCGTCTCACGACATAACCTGTTGCAAAATTTTCCTCCAGTTCACTCGGCCCATGACAACCGTACTCCAACTTCTCGGGCATCCCACATTCGCCAGATCACGCTCCTCTTAGCCATATTTCAGCTTTATTGGAGTTCTGCTGATGTTATAGCTTTTTATGGAGATTAATGCTTATAGTCCTAACGAAGTTTTGCTGCCCATAATAAAGCTAAAACTGTTACTGGGGATTTGACACTATTGGAAGTTGGGCGGTTTGTAACTTTATTCGGGTGTATCCAATTAAAAAAAAATCTTCGGGGACCCTCAATAAATTATTATAATCTTTAATTTTGCATCATTGCTTTCTTTGGACGCACCCTGAAAGCCCATGAAAAAAACTTCCTTATCAGACCTTGAGGAAAGATCACGTCACTTCAAAATAATGAAGAAACTTTGCCACGAACAATTTTTCTGCTACATATATGGACCTTCAATGTAGACAACGCCATCTAAAGAGTACCGGCAACGAAATTCATCCATCTAGCCTAAGCTTGCCAGATTGCCCGGTTTTATCCGGGTTTGCCCGGATATTTGATGCAAAATTTCGAGAAAGTCCGGTCCGGCCCGGTTGCCCGGATATCGTGAAAAAAATCCGGATATTGCCCAGATTTTTTCATAATTTTCACAAAGAAACCAAAAAAATCAAAGTTTTTGTGTAACTTTCAGCAAAATCAATTAACGGTTTGGACATTTTCAACGGTTGTTTCAAATAATTTTGCTGATTTACTATCATAAACCTTTAAATATTTAATTGTTCAAAAAAGTTTTTGGAAGTCTGCAATTACATTAATAAAATATTAATTTAATTTTTTTTTCGCATTTTTTTTTCTTCGCTTTTACATATAATAACAGCTGAATTCTGCCCGGTTATTGCCCGGTTTTTGGATTTGAAAAATTGAAATCCATGCCCGGATTTTGCCAGGTTTTTTTTGAAAAAATGCCCGGAATTGCTAGGCCCGGATGGGAGTGGAAAAAATTCTGGCAACCTTAATCTAGCCGCGGTAACCTAAAGGTGGCTTGAAAAAACAAATCAGCATAAAATGTATATGACCCATTCCAAGCGTTCTTCAACTGGAGAACCGATTCTCATTTTTCATTATTCAAAAATTATTTGCCCAGCATTTGAAAGTTTATTTCTTGGGGTTCACTTTCCATTAGAAGAATTTCAGTTAGCTATTAAGGAATTAAGTATGTTGACGTTCAAATTTCAAAATTTTAGTACGAAAATATACTGATTTTAAAAATTATTCTCTATTTGAAACATTACTTAGTCAAAAAACTAGCTTTTTAAAAAAAATATTCAAAAATTATTGAAAAAAAGTCATTTTTTAAGCATAATATTTGATTAAAAATTATCACAACAACTTCACGCTCTAGAATTGGTAATAAAGGTATCCACTTTTTAGCGTTGTGACGTCACGAAAATTCAACTATTTTTAAGTTCCTATGATGATATGATTCCTTTAAGCGTCACATACTATCAAAAATTGGAGATCTCTCCAAACTTTTTGAGAGGAATTCAATGCTTTTTTCAGAATGAAAATCGGTTCAGAAGGTTGTGAGTTGCACCACGAGTGACGTCACGAAAATTGATTTCTTTTTTTTCGGAAACGTCCATGACTTCTTACTTCAACACTTTTATAGTATTTCTTCAAAACAAGTTTATCATAACAATGCGCTTGAATAAATGAATTCAATTACGTTTTTTTAATGAAATTTAGAATCCTATTTTTTGCATAAACGCGATCATTTTAAAATGTCTTAAATAAAAAAATATATAAATTTGCGCTTGTTGAACCCTTGATTCGAGAATAAACAAACGATCATAAACATGAAATCCTCATCGATTTTTTAAAAGAATATTTGTGAATTTTACAGCAGGTAGCGATCTCTGATTTGAATAAAAATCTTGCAGGTAGTTATCTGAGATATAAAAAAATTTGCAAACCTGCAAACCTTATCTGCTTATATTAGCCATTTTGATTCAATTCCCTTAATTTTTTTTTTGGGTACAAATGGATCGACTTCGTCACCAAAACACATTATTTGTTGAGTTTTTGAGAATTTTTAGTAAAATATGCTTTAATTTAAGATTATATGTTGATTTATTTCATGTAGCTGACCATAAAATTTCGTGACGTCACAAAGCTTTGCAAAACACTGCTTTAAAAAAACGGCTCGTTGTGACGTCACGCATCTGAATCACTCTAAAATAAATTTAAATCAACATTTGAAAAAACTAGAAATAGCGATTTGTTGGTTCTAATGAAATGATACTTTTTGAAATTTTCAATAAATTTGATCGAATAGAAGAGCAGAAAAAGGGCTTTTTGTAAAAAAAATCTAGAAAGTGGAAAAAGATGCGTGTTGTGACGTCACGATTTCTTTTGCTTATATTTTGATAGCTACACTGTATCAAAAAATTGTCCGCACAATAAAAATACTACAATATATCATTCGCTGCAGAAACTAGTCCTTTTTGTAGATCAGTATTAAAAATGTTTATAAATTAAACCTTAAAAATAATCCAATTCATTCTGTATAGAAAGTCCCGAAATCGACGTCAAAAAATTGTCTGTACACTGAGGACTTTGTCAAATATAAGTCAAGTAAACAGTTATGTGTCAGTCTGTCGAACGCAGAAACGTGAGTTGAATCTCAGCGAAGACAATTTCCAGTGGTTTGAGCGATAAATACGGTAAAATGAACTTTATCTAGCACAAATCAGTAGATTTCCGTGTTTCCGGATGTCAACGGGTATTTTTTTATGAAAAGCAAACATTTTCCTTTTAATTAAATCCACAAAAATTAACAAGAAAATGTCTGCTCCTCACAAAAAAAATACCCGTTGAGATCCGGAAAATGATTGCTGACCTGACCTGCAGGTATAGTAAAACGGCCACGATCGTCAGTTCAGTATGTCCTTCAGAACTTTAAGAAGATCAACTGCCTGGAGACCACTCCAGGAAGAGGCCGCAAACTGAAGCTTAAGGATCGTCACAATCGCATCATTGTTAGGGAAATCAGTCAGAATCCTAAAATCAGTGCCCCGAAACTAGCAGACAGCCTGAAGAATTTTGAAAACATACAGGTTAATCCTCAAACGGTACGGAACATACTTCATGAGAAAAAATACCGAGATCGTGTTACTCTGAAGAAGCCGTTTATATCTGCTAAAAATACGAAAAAGCGGCTGGAATACGCTCAAAAGTATGTTCTTGAACCGGAAGAGTTCTGGCAGAACGTCATATTCACTGACGAAAGCTAATTTAATATTTTTGGGTCTGACGGACATGTAAGAGTATGGCGTAATCCAAATACTGAATTGGATCCGAAAAATTTGTGACCGACAGTTAAGCACGGTGGTGGCCATGTAATGGTGTGGTATGCTTTCAGTGCAAATGGCACCGGAAACTTGACATTCATTCACGGAGAAAAATAAATAGATTTATCAGTCATATTACGCGTCTACAGGAATATAAATATGATTGTTTGGTTCTGACTCGAAAATACGATCAAACCAACCATCAGCTTATACGAGTAGTCTCCAGGAAGTTAGTCTTCTTAAAGTTCTGAAGGAAATTCTGAACCGACAATCATGGCTGTTTACTGATCTATGCGTAATTCGAAGACAAGTAAATAAATAAATTTCGGAAAAGTTTTTACCGTCATTCTTCAGGTCAACAATCAGTTTCCGGAAGTCAACGAATATTTTTTTTGTGATAATCAGACATTTTCCTGTTAATTTAATCCACAAATTGTTGAAATCTACTGATTTATGCTAGATAAAGTTCATTTTACCGTATTTATCGCTCAGACCACTGGAAATTGCCTTTGCTGAGATTCAGTTCACGTTTCTGCGTTTGACAGACTGACACATAACTGTTTACTTGACTTATATTTGACAAAGGCCTCAGTGTACGGACGATTTTTTGACGTCGTTTTTGGGACTTTCTATACAAAATGAATTGGATTATTTTTAAGGTTTAATTTATAAACATTTTTAATACTGATTTACAAAAAGGACTAGTTTCTGCAACGAATGATGTAATTGTAGTATTTTTGTTGACTGAAAAGGGCACTTTTTGATTGTTTGGATTTCAAGGTACGCACACGCACACGCAGGATCCGTACAGCACAATTTTTTGATACAGTGTATTTGCTCAATAAAAATACTTTTGTTTTCAAATTGGCTAAGGGGTATAATTTTTTCCAATGTGCGATATGAACTACAAAATCTACAAACAATATACAAAAAATTGTTTTGCAAACGTTGTGACATCACGCTGGTATGGGTCATACATATATGTTGGAAGTCAGCACTGCAGAGCCATCTACAATAATTTTAATGAATTCAAAGTCTAAGTAAAAAAAACCGAAAAAATATGCTTTGGAAATATCGACAATATAGACTTTAAATTTTTCTAAGGAATGTTTCACTATGGTGAAAATTTTTCTGGGAATTGGTTCATTATGTGGAAATTATTTCTGCGGAATGGTTCATTTTGAGGAAAAAAAATTTGGGAGCTTGATTTACTGGTGTTTAAATTTCTGGGGATTTCCAATTCTAGGCAAACGTTTTCGGGGAAATTGAGTGCAACCGATTTTTGAAAACAAAGGAGGTGAGAGTAATCCAATCTCCGATTGGAGAAGTGTTTGAAGAGAATATTTATCCAATTATAAATACTTTAATAAAATAACAATAATAAAAAACTGAGCACTCTACTGGCAGGATATGTCAAGCTGTATGATTTCGGATATTAATTAAGCCTTTGAGTGCTTGAAAAAAGCTATTTGAATGCACAAGTCATTTAAATGATCAATACGAGTAATGTTCGAAGATTCCTTCAAGAATGAAGATTTTCCCATTCACAATAATCACCGGCTCCCGAGAAAAGAACTGATAGCGGATTGCTCAAAAGCAGCCGGAAAACAATCAATCCCACCTGCACATTTCACTGTTCTCGCTCGACTCGACAAATCCTGGAATCCAAACCAAACCAAATATCCATCCGTCATCGTCAGATGTATCTTCACGAATCCAGAAAATCATTTTCCGGCCCCAAGACGCGTTCTGACACTGAATTTGTTTGGTTGGTCCATTCGAGAGGACCGGGGGGCGTCGTTGATGATGATGCTTTGTGTGCCATTAATTAACCTCTCTCTGTGTCTTTCCGTGGGTTCTGTGCTGTCCCTTAGTTTGGCTTGGACAAGTAACTGAGGCGAGCGACCGAGGGTCATTTTCCGTCGTCTTCGGGAGCAATCTCTTAATCTTTCGCCTCAGCCGCTTCGGTAGTAAAAGCAATTAGCAGAAAAGTAATCATTAGCATCCTCCCTCCTGTTTCCTCCTCGAGCTCAGTTCTGCTGGGCTTCCTCAGCAGCAGGCAGTGGGATAAAGAACAACACTTTTAGCGATTGTTGGCTGGAAGTGCACCCGGGATCATCTCACGTTCCGCAAGCGAGGGACATTATCCAGCATTCACCCGGTGCTTGATGATATCTGGATTCCGAAGGACTAAGAACGTTAATGAATGGAAACATTAAAGCTGAAGCTGGAACGACGGGAAGGCCGACACAAACTTGCAGATTTGAGGAACAAAATTTGTGCATCGAATAATCCTATTTAATTTACAAATCATAAATAAAAATTCGGTCCACCGGGGTAAGTATGAGCACGGAGTAAGTGGTTACCATGGCTTTTAAAACAATACTGTGCACTATTTTTTTAAACTTTCAATGCAAAAAATTAATTATGTCTCAAAACGCTATCTGCGGTAAGTGGGGACGGCTTTATACAGAATTGATGTTTACAATTTTTTCAATTTTCTCTCTTTCATCGAATACAATTTAGATAGGGGAGAGGGGTATCATGGGCCACTTTTTTTCTTTGCTTCATAACTTCTTTAAAATAAAAGATAAAATGAAAACATATTATTGGATTGGTTTTTTTAGGTATCATTGGGCTTTTTTTTTTTTAATTTTTGAAATACATTAATTTTCCGAGTTCTGACAGTTAAAAAAAAATTTTTTTTTGGATTTTGAACAACGGTGGGGAAACGTGGTCAACCGAATCCAAATTGACTAGATAACGTGCAAAGTTGATGAGTTAACCCGAAACTGAAATTTCATAATAAGTTATTGTAAAACAATTTCAGATGAGGAAATAAAACAGAGAGTTGTGCATGATCGAATAGATCCTAATTCCTGGCTCGCAAACGTTTCGGCAAAATTCCTTATATAGGATTTATGTTCGTCTCTATCGCATTGGCAAAAATGGACAACATATTTTTCATATCTCTTTATTTGGCATATAAAAAACTTTGCAGATAGTAGAAGCTTTTTTTAGTTCTGAATGTGTATAAAAACACGCCCCCCCCCCCCTCCCAGATCACTTTAATATATAAGATAGTGTCCCTATCTTGAGATTTAGCATTTTCCCAATCTGGTATAACCGCTCTTATGAAGCTGTTTACCTTTTTAGGACCAATTGAAAAAACTTCGGAGGGATCAAATATTCCACAGCCGATTATGTTAATCCATTTCGATATAAGAGAAGGACATTCGCAAAGAAGATGCTCTGACAATTCCTTCTCCATACTGCAGAAACGACACTCGTCAGAGTTTAATCTGCCAATTTTATTCATGTGATATCTGCATTCACAGTGACCTGTAACGAGCCCTGTAAACATTTGATGGTCTTTCTTAGATAAGCTAAGATTTAATACTTATAAACGTATGAGCATATTTTAGTTATGTACTTAAGGTCTCCCACGGATGCAATTTGCGGGTGCTTGTTTAATTATGTAAGTACATTTTTCTAGGCTAGTTCAATAAAAGAAGCATATGATGCGTACATATGACAGTTGGATTGAGATTTTTATCTCAACACACAGCTGAGATATTTAGAGTGGCCCACGTTACCCCACTCTCCCCTATATTTAGCATTCGGATTATGAAAAATTTGGTAAAGTACTTGTATGTTCTTGAATAAATATATATTTTCGAAAAAATCGCATCTCATGTGTTGCAACATAAATTACACACAATAACCATTGGAAGATGCCTTACTAATAGCATTGCTAATAGTACCATGATATTTTTTCCAAAATTTTGGAAAACACAAATTGTTTTGAGAAATCAAAGGGTAAATCTACCGTCCCCACTTAGTGAAGACACCCGCAGTCCATAACAATTTTCGTGATAACTATTAAGTCTATGATCGTTTAGAACCCGGGTAGTTACAAACACGCATATTTTAAGAACTATTCGTTTGATCGAAAAACGTGAGTATTCAAGTGAGTCTCTTAATACTTTTTATGTATTTGGGTCAAAAAAATTCGGTTCATGAGTTACCAAGTTGACAATGAAAGATTTCCGAGCTGATTGTGCACAAATGTTTTTACCATGTCTTTTTTCATCGTAAATTTGTCAAAAACACATAAATTTAGACATCTGTAAATATAGGCAAGAAAGTCTTTTTCATAACCATCACAACGCTGCCAAAATTGCATATCCGAACTCTAGGAATGTAGTTATCATCGAAATGAAGTGTCCGGGCTCTTAATGATCATAGCATTAGAAATCGTTTGGATTTTTTGTTTCATATTCAGATCCGAAGCTCTTAAACTTATTTTTTTGCATGATTCAAAACTTCAAAATGGCGATCCAGAATTAAAAACTCAAAATAAGATTCATCATTCGAAGTTCATATTTAAATTCAGATTTAAAATGAAATAATGAATAAAGATTGCAACCCATTCAGGTTCAAAATTCAGATAAAGAGAAAATATTCGAAATTCAGTTTACTAATTGCAAGAGATCGCAGACTTAAAATTTTGATTGTTATTTCAGTTTCAAAATTTTGAAATTTGTAACTAATGTCAGTCAGTTTTTATTAAAAAAAAACATCCACAGGATTTTATTTAAGGAATTCATTATTATGAAATATATTTGCGGATAAAGAAACATTTAAAGTCCCTTAATAAAATTAATAATATAATTATTGCAAGTATCAGGTTTGAACCCCAAAACTTCCGTCGATTAATTTTACGTTCTTAAATTGAATTTATTTGTATTTATGGTTAAAAACTATGAACTTCTCTCGTGATTCGGTAGATTTTGCTTATTTGGTTTTGAACAAATTCAGATATTTTAACTATCGATGATAATAATTTCTCTAACCGCTTACTATAGGATTCCTTATACAAATCTAGTTTACCGCTATACAGATTTTCCATGTTTTTTCAAAATTTTCTATGTAATACATAGAAATTTTAATGTAAAAGAACTTAAAAATGATTAGGTAAAATGTAACAAGAAATATTTCTTTGATTTTTCTTAATTCGTGTATTGTTTGCAAATATATCATACAAAAATAAATCACCACACCCTCCTCCACCTCCCCCCGCCCCCCTCATGTACAGTGGTCAAACATGTGAAAAACGTGATTGTTGCTTATAACTCTTCGGATTTACATTTTATTTCTAGGTGTCTCCGAAGATTTTGTACAGTATAATGAGCTCTATAAGAAATGTTTTGGTTTTTTACATTAATCCCCCTATAAGTAAGATAAAAAAAATCTAACTTTTATCCGTAGGTGCAATCTCTTTCTTTCTTTGTCTTGAACGTTGAGTTAATGTTTTGAGTAACAGTGTATTTAAATTAAAATTAACACATTAAAATAAAACCTTCAAAATCAGTTTATTTATCTTAACTCTTTTCCGCTGATTTAAAAATCTTTAAAACATTCTACAAAATTAACAAAATAAAATACATATTTTTGTTGAACATTGTAAACATATTAATGTCAGCTTTTAGAGTTATATTGATTAAAGAATATTTTAGCCTCAATTTTACGAGCAATTGGTTGCTTTCGGCAGCTTGCACAGGTTTTGTCTATGAAACACTGAAAAATCATGTGTATTCACTTGTATCCAAGCGAGATACATCGATTTTTCTTTGTCATATGTTTTAGAATGTTTTCAAGATTTTAAAACTACCAGTAAAAAGTTATAATAAATAAATTGATTTATAAAGGTTATATTCATATTTTAAACTGTAACTCGAAAAAACTGAACGGTGAAACTTAGCGGTCAAGACAAAATTTCATAAAATTGCATTTAAAAATGTTTGTAAAAAACAGCAAAGTGATTTGACCTACGGTTTAGAAGTTAGATTTTTATTTCATTTATAGGGGGATTAATGAAAATTCAAACCATTTTGTCATAGAGCTCATTCTATATTAAAACTTCTTCGGAGACACCTAAAAGATACCATGTAAAACAAAAAATATATAACAAAGATCACGTTTTTCACATGTTTGACTACTGTGCTAAGAGGCCGTTCTTCCTACGGCCCCGACTCTCAGATCCCAAGAAACACAGATTATGCCAACTAGCATTAGGAAGTTTTATCATGGTTTAATTATGGCATTTTTTTGTGCAGCTCGTTTTATGGCGGTTTTATTATGGTCATGCAGAATGCTTATAATTTTTTTTCGACCATATGTCTTCAGATGGTTTTGAAAACGCTAATAAAACTTTTATTAAACATGCTGTTTCAGTTATTTTGAAAGAATTGTGAATGCTTTTTTTAAACTATAATAAAACACAAACCTAGAAGTTGTAGCGGTCGCACCATTTAAAATTTTGAATTGGATAACTGTTCGAATCTCGAATCGTGAACGCCAAAATGTATGCAACTAAGCAGTGAAAGCACTGAATGTTCCCATCCCTTAATCGAAGCTCATCTCGAAGGGATGAGGGTCAAGCTTACTCCCCCAAGTCGACCCATAGGCTATTCCAAGAGGGTTGGAAAGAGACAGGAAGACCCGAATTACGGACCAATAGCGTGCGACTTATCCAATTTTAAGAATTCCCGAAGATTTTCTAAAGATGGATCGGGAAATGACGTACTTCCGTTAAAGTCGTACGCCCGAGATGGCTTTCCCTAATCTGAGGATACATCTTACAGAACACTTTAATCTGGTTCGTGAGTGAGCACGGAAGTGCACTTTTGATCGCGTTTCGATTTTTTTTTCTAATTTTAAATTTCAATTAATTTTGCTTTAATAGGTAAATTTAGTGATGTGGCTTTAATTTTATTCGAAACTAAAATTTCTAAATTTACAGTAGTTCGCCAATTAAACTACTAGTGCGAGATAGGGCAGAGAATTTGTGCGAGAATAGAAAATTGTAGCAGGTAAAGTCGTGCGTTGTAATTTGACCGCAAGTTGTGGTGCTAATAGTACTGCCGTATTGGCAAAAAAGTATCGCCGATCTAGCGAAGCGGAGGAGTTTTGGCCGCCCACGAACCGGACATTCCGACGGTAGGTCGGAAAAGGGCCCCAACCGTCAACCCGGGGTCCTCACCCAGTGCAACGAGGCGAGGTCCATTCGCCGCCGACAATCAGATCAGCGTTCTACAAGCTGTTTCCTAAACAGCATCGACGACGACCGAGCAGCTCAATAGCGGTTGTGAACAGCAGCAGACTCGACAACGACACACGAGATTGCCACGAGGTAAAGCCAACCCGGCTACAATTGGTGAGAATTGGTGAGTCATTGCCCTCATGTGCCTATTCCAGTATTTTCATACCCATCTTCGCAGTGTGTCGTCCATCTTTCATGCAACGGATCACCTTGCAGAATCCGATTTTTCCCGGACCGCTTACAAAGCGTCGGACGCGTCCGTAAAGTATTGTAAAAGTGGTTGACAAATTTCCGAGAATTTATAAATCTTATGCATAAGTAGAGAATTTATGGAAGTCCCACTATGAATTTTTCGAATTCCGATGCACTAGAACGGGGAATCCCCATGCGGAATAACATCAGCATCAACAGCACCTCGGTCTAGACCAATAGCCAATCTTTTTTTTTTCGTAGAATTCTCGCACGCACCGATAGGAGTTAGATGGTAGAAAAATAAAACTAAGAAGTGAAATATTCTAAGCCAAATCTGTATCCTTAACTACCATGCGTTCACTTCAGTAGTCAATGAAGTTGCGCAAGAAAGCGCCTTTCGTTATGCTAGCATAAATAAACACATTATAGCAATAAACACAGTATAATGCAAATTCCTAATCGACAGAGTTTTTAGTTGAAGATAAACTTGAAATCCCATCACTCGGGTTCGAATTAACTTTGGAGAAATGGCCTCGTGCCTTGATTATGAGTAGCTTGGTGTACTTCTGTAATTGTTCGTGGGTCGGGTTGGAGTAACTGTAGGCCAATGAAGATACCTTTAGGTATGAGCGAACTCTTACCGCCTCATCTTGGCTTTGAATCTGGTTTCGGACGAATTGGTAGAGTGTGACCGAGTTCCCACTCGAGCTCTTGGGTCTTAATTTGTAAGTCACCTGAATCGGTCCTTAATCCCTTTCGGATTAACATATGGACTCGCCTTGACGAGAGTCTCAGCCGGGCAATTCAGACCTTGGTGTGTGGTCTTCGATTTCGGTCGGAGTGGCGCATAAGCTACATGCTTCACGAAGGGACCATTCAGTGCTGGCTACTATTTGGCAACCACAGTGGGTTTTAAAGGTTGAAACCCCCCGCGGTTACAAAGTTTGCTCCAAGCTTTCTTTTGCATGTTCTATAATAGCACTCAGTGCATGATTATCCGCTCTTTCGAAGCTGCGCTGCTGCCATCTGGAGTAGTACGATGTAGCGTGAGCAACATTCTGGGTGAACGATAAATTATAGACAACTTTACATTGCTTTGAGTTAAGTTTTCATAAATCCGAATGATTTTGAAAAAAAAAACACTCCTTTGAAAAATTGGAGTTTGTTTTAAAGTAAATTTAAATAAATTAGCCTGGTAGGAGAGTAAATTCTATCTGATAGTTCCATTTTAAAAAAAGTCAGTCGGTCAGAGAAAACTGGGGCCGTTCAGATACCACCTGGACAACGGGGGGAGGAGGGGGTATGAAAATGTCCACGGAGAGGGGGGAAGGGGTTTGGGTAGTGTCCACGTGGACATACTTACTTTCAAAACATTTTCTAAAGGTGAATAAATATTAAGATGTTTTTATCAAAATCTTAAAATTGCAAAGCTTTCCAGTTCAAATTTAAGCAACAAGTAGCCACTTGAAAGCAAGCTATAAATATGATAATTTTGAAATTAATAATAATTATAATTATTACAAATTAGATTACAAAAAAAAACAATTTCAAATCTGTCCACGTGGACAAACGGGGAGGGAGGCAGGGGTTTGCCAAATGTCCACGGAGGGGGAGGAGGGGGTCAAAAATCTCATTTTTCTGTCCATGTGGTATCTGAACGGCCCCTATGTGAATCAATCTTTTC
The DNA here is from genome assembly GCF_029784155.1 of Uranotaenia lowii. Lineage (NCBI taxonomy): Eukaryota > Metazoa > Arthropoda > Insecta > Diptera > Culicidae > Uranotaenia > Uranotaenia lowii. The sequence continues at coordinate 281,462,421 of NC_073693.1, read as the reverse complement.
ATCCATTTTCTTAAGTTTAAATTTTTGCCAATAATCTATATTTTTTATCATATCTTCATATTAAATTTTATGCGATTCTCGTTGGTCTATATAAAAGAACGATTTTCCCGTTGTTACTTTAAACTATAACTATTGGATTTGGTTTAGTTGTTACATTTAATATATACGTTATATAAAAATTTAAATAGTTTCAGCGTAAGACAGTATAAAATGTTAAGTTTTAATTTAAAATTTTCTACGGCTAGTGGTTGTATAAATATAATTTTCAATAAAATTTTCCAAAAAAAATAAGATCATGAGGTCCGATAAAAATACAAAACATTTTATAACCCTTGAACGATGGCAATTGAAAAGCCTTTAAGTAAACTTGAATTGTGTAGTAATCCAAGGATATAATTTTTTTTCTTGTCAACAGCCATCAAATATAAAAATCCGCTTTCCAGCTTTTAAATTATTACGCCTGATTGTATGCAGCTGCAGAAGGAAACCTAATAGAAAATAGCAAAAATTTAGGTTTTTTCGAATAAAAAATTCTACCTTACCAATTGTTGGGTCTTTCCCAAATTTTAAAGGAACGTTAATTGACTACTCTTTTAACAAACTGCAATTGAAAATGTGCATTTGGCTCGAGTTTTCATTCAAAAATATGTGAAATACTCAGAATAGTTTTTGGAGTAGTAAAAAATTGACCTTTTTTGATGTCGATTTGCGATGCTTCACGGTACATACACATTTTCTCCTATAGCTCATAATAATCTCTGAACCTTCTACTCCAAATCTGTATCCAACATTTTCTGAAAATCCTAACCAAATCAAAGAAAATAATTATTAATTAGAAGCTAGTATTTCCACCCGTTTGTTTACATTTTCTTGCACACACACGAGCTGTCAAAAATTAGCTTCGAAATCGCGAATTAAACCGCCATAAAACTTAGTGACAGTTCTCGATCAAGATGTCAAAACAGGACACGCTCAGATTAGATAGCACATATTTGAATTGGAACTCCCATTTTTATACATTTTTGGTAAGTTATGCGTGTTGGTTTTGAGTTAAAATTAAAAAAATACATCTTTAAAAACTTGAAATCACCGAAGGTGGTATGAATATCTTTACAATATGAGTATTGAGTGAAAGGGCCCAAATAGTAGGAAAAAAAATTGTTGCTTGACGCCATCATTAATTCAAGATGGCGGCTTCCACTTTTATTTTCAAAGCTGTAAATTACTGAAAATATCGTGAAACCTTCACGATATGGTTATAAGGTGAAAGTAATAAGAAAGTAGAATAAGAGTAGAAGTCAAATTTCGTTGCCCGTCGCCATCTTAAATCCAAGATGGCGGCTACCACTCAACTTGAAAATACTGTAAATGACTGAAAATCGCATTAAACCTATATTATAGGGGTATAAGTTGAAAGAAATCAACCGGTAGAAGTTGAATTTCGCTATCTGACGCCATCTTGAAATCCAAGATGGCGGCTTCCGCTAAACTTTAAAATGTAGTAAATGACTTAAAACGACATGAAACCCAGGTGGTAGTGGGTGGAAGGGCTTAACGAGTAGAAGTCGAATATTGCTATCTTACGCCATCTTGAAATCCAAGATGGCAGCTTTCTATAAACTTAAAAAATGCTCTAAATCATTGAATATCGCATGAAACCTCCAAAATATGGGTGTTTGTCAATTGGGATAAGCTATAAAAAGTTTATTTTTGCATTCTGACGCTATCTTGAAATCCAAGATGGTGGCTTCAGCTGAACTTTAAAATACTGTAAATGAATGAAAATAGCATGAAACTCCCAAATATATTGTATTGGGTGCTAAGGCTAAATGATAGAAGTCAAATATCTGTTTTCGCGTTTCTCTGAAAATCTGTAAGTGACTGAAAATTCCACAAAAACCACCACAATACAGACCCCGTTCGTTTTTGGCAACATTCGATTTTGGCAACATCGAATTTGGCACATGTGCCTAAATCAGACGGTTAACAGAAACAACATAACCTTATAGTTTTCGCAAGAATAAGACCAATACAATTTAAACATAATAGCATGATAGGATTAATAGAATTACATAAATGGCAAAAAAAAAAAAACAAAAACTATAAACAAAACAAGAAAAGTGCTAAATGCATTAGAAACATAATGAAAAAATAATAAAAGTTATTTAAAATGATCTAATCTGTCTTAAAATAGTAGTTTTAATGTAGTATTACGTGAAAAAAGTTGTGTTCAGGCGATTTTCATTGATTAACAGTATTTGAAATTCAGTGGAAGCTGCCATCTAGGATTTCAAGATGGCGTCGGAAAGAAAAAAATCGACTTCTAGTTTAGCCCTTTCACCCAATACCCGTATAGTGGTGGTTTAATGCGACTTTTTGTCAGCATTAAGCATTAAAAGTTGAGCGGATGCCGGCATCTTGGATTTCAAGATGGCGTCTGATAGCGAAATTCAACTTCTACTCTACGTCGTCGTGCGATTTCAAGTCATTTACACCATTTTAAAGTTCAGCGGAAGTCGCCATCTTGGATTTCAAGATAGCGTCAGACAACGAAATTTGACTTCAACTCATGATTTATTCCACGGGTCATTCAAAACCAATCCCTTTTCATTCAAAAAGTCTGTCCTCATTTACTGTACTAATGATTAACAACTCAGAAATGAGGAACTCAACCTACGCGTGTAATTGGTTGGCTTGCGAGAGAAACGTCAAATCGTAGCTTTTTTTGGGGTCATCATTAAACCATAATAAAACTATGAATTGACTCACGCCATGTTGGTTGCAAAATCGAAGGGCACAAAATGACGCCATGTTGATGGATTCACAATGCAAGCATTGGAAAATTTTTTTTCAGGCCTTTTTCCATCAATTTCATCATGATTGACCATCAGATTTGACGAGGCGCATTTATTTTAAGATACTATTTCATATACATTTTACTTAAAATCTTGACTGGCAGTAGAAAAGAAGCTCAATATATGGTTAAAACATTGGTTTTTTTAGCTATTAATTTTACCAGATCTTATCTGAATAATGCAATCATCATTCATCAACCATTATGGTTGCTGGAAAAAATAAAAAAAAAAAACTTCGAGAACTGACAGAACCGAAAAAAACAAAAAAAATTTCTAACATGTTTTATAATAGCTTTTTAGAAGCTTTGGTGACCAACATTGATGACCAACAAATATATGTCTTGATGACGTTTCTAGGGTAGGGCCAAATAGCCTGATTTTGGCTTTATTAGAGTCCAGGTGATGTTATAGAAAGCGCTTTAGCTTTTTATGAAGATTAATGCGATAGTCCAAACGATATTTTGCTGACCATAATAAAGCTAAAATTGTTACTTGGGATAGCTTACTGCATGTGAAAAACACGTTCGTCGCCAAGCGTCACCCACTCAAAAAATGTCCAACTTTGAAAGGCCAAATCATCAACAGGAATTATCGTTTCAGCTCCAAATTTTGGCTAGAGAACGGAGAAGAATATGGTTGCAATCCGAGATAATTTGAATAAGAAATTTATTTCCAGTTTTGTGTTTTGACTTTAGACGTATTTTGCGTCACCCACTCTTGGCAACGAACGTGTTAAAATTTTAGCATGCTGTGATTCTCTTTCTTTCAATTGATTTCAATTTTTTTCTTTACTTTCGATGAAATTTCTGTATTTAAATTGTTCAATTCCGCAATAATTTAGTAAAAAATAAGGATACCTCTAAAATTAAAAACCTTTAAAATCAGAATACCGTCAACTGGGGCATCATGCAATACTTTTCAATTTCAATCGCTTCTAAATACTTAATGTCCTCAGATAACCAAACCGCTTGTACATCAAAAGTTTTAAGGTTGATGAAAGATCAAATTTACGTAGTCAGAAAAATTATTGATTTCAGAAATTATTTTTAAATTTTCGAAATTTTCGAATTTCGAATTTTCGAAAATTTCGATTTCCACACTATTAAGAAAAAGGGCAAGGCCGGATTAAAGGGGGGGCAAAAGGGGCAATTGCCCCGGGCCCCCCGGCTCAGAGGGCCCCCCGAGGAAAAAAAGTTTTAACATTACTTTAATCGTACTACTACAAATCCATACAAAGAAATCAAAACTAGAAAATCTGGAAGAAAACTTGAAATATAAAAACTAGAGTGCCCCCGTGAAATAATATCTAGATTAGTTTTTGTCTTAATAAAGTTAAGGGGGCCCCCAAGAGTAAGCAGTGAAGGAGCTCTCCCACTTTTTGCGAGCTGAGAATATCAAAATCTTCTGGACAAAACCGAATTCGAAAAAAATTAATAAAAATATGAGGCAAAACACCTCAAATTTTCATTTTTTATAGAACCGTATCGGTTACGATATTTTGTACAAAACAGGTAAAATAAAGAAAAAAACGTCATTATCATTACATTTAAACGTCTTGCACAACAATAATGTTCGTTGTTACGTTAAGTTTCCAAGTTATGGTTTACTGCACTTAAACAGCAGCTAATTTCGCTTTATGATAAACGTTTCAGAATTTTACCCGAGCAGTATCCGGGTTAATACCGCGTATTATAATAACTTTTTACCTTTCAATCATTATTATAATTTTTTTTATTGGTTTATGAATTCTAAATCCTTTTCCCTCCCTATTTTTGAAAGTAAAATATTTAAAAAAAACTGCAGTTGCTTAAATTGGACCAATCGACAGTACAGGGTTTCTTTATTGAAATTCCATCCCAATTTATGTCTTAGACTTGAAATTTGTATTGGAACATTTTCAACTGATTCAACCAAAATTTTATCATCTACTGAAGTGAATATCCTGAATTCCATATATCATTTTCCAAATGACATGATGATTCTCAAATTATCATAAAAACGATCTGATAGTTGAGTTGCTAGTATAATTGAGTGAATTTCTCAATATGAATATTTCTATGTATTTAATCTTATCTTTTTTCAGGTTCAATTCATTAGGATTTTCAAGTCTTGTGTTGTTTCTTCAGTTACAGAAGTTCAGTTGCATCATTTTTCAGAATTTTGAAATTTCAGGATCCTTGTTTAAGGTACTAAATTCATTTGGATTCCTTATCTGATTTTTTTCAATGATAACTGATTCTGTGTTTTAAACATTTAATCTTTATTCTCAATTTTTTTTCCAACCGATCATTTTTGCACTAATACCCCTTTAGTTTTGAGGGCATCGAATGTAACTTTCGTCACATTTAAAATAACAATTTGATAAAAAAAAATTTAGCTGAAGAGAATCATATTCTAAAACATCTCAGGAAAATTTTTTTTTTGTGTTTCAAAGACATAGAATTGAAATTAACATTTGGTGCAATTTCTGCTTTTGCTCTGGTTGTAACTTGGTATCTTTTTTAAAAATTTAGTTCATATTTTGTTTTTCAAAACTTGGTTTGAAATTATGATTTAGACTCGAAACACTGAATTTTGGTCCTGAATATAACGTGATTTAAAGTTTTGAATTCTTAAACTCTTATATCTGTATCACTATAGAATGTGGATTTAATTATTTTATTTTATTTTTTTTAAATTTTGTTTTCTTTGTTTCAAATCTTCATGATACTTACTAATTGCCACTAGGTAAATAATTCTCGAATAAGCACAAACCCAATGATGATATGAAAATCATTTATAATACCTATCCGGTCATTTTTTTAATTTTTTTTTTAAATAAGAGAATTTTAGTTGGTAATAAGGGTTTGAAAAAAGAGAATTAAATTTTGCATTTTGCAGCTTAAATCAGAGTTTTCATTGCTAAGAAATTTTTAATCTCTTCCCCAATGTTTGCACGTGATTGATTACCAATTTTTATTTGAAGATACCAGAAACTATGTTCTAGGCAGACAACATGGCTATTTGAAGATAGTATACTGCACTCATCTCCAGTTTTTTTACACGTTTGAAAGGTTTTGCATTTTCTGGAAAGCATTTGAAAAAAAAAATCGAATTATAGGGGCCCCCCGAGAAAAATTGCCCCGGGCCCCCCGATGGCTTAACCCGGCCCTGAAAAAGGGGTAAGTTGCAATAAACTTTGTTATTTTTAGTTTTGTTCGAATCAAATTTTACAATTTTTCTGTCAAAAATAATTTTAGAGAAAAAGCATAAGCATACAATAAGGGGTAAAATTACTATAAAAAATCTACAAATCATAAAAATTGATGCACGCTTGATGCAAAACAATCATATTCTAGCATATCGAAACGAGATTTAAAAGGTGAAACTTGGATTTGCATTTTGATGCATTCTAGCCCAGTTTGGTAACTGAGTTATTGAAAAAATATTTAAACAAATTGGTGATAGTCTTAACAATATTTCAACACCAATAGTGTTAGTTTAGTATAATTTAAGCATCATCGGCATCGAAAATTGTAAAAATTTGTACATCTATTGCTCAATTTTTAAAATTTTCTATGAGAATAAAAAACTGTTTAAAAATATCTCACGATCTGAGAAACTATGTCGTAGTCATTCTGTTATCCATAAAGGATAACTTTATCTATACACCTAGGTTTTTTTTTACACGGTTTTTTTTTACGCGGTTTTTTTTACACGGCTTTTTTTACACGGTTTTCGGGAATTAACACGGTTTTTTTTTACACGGTTTTCGCGAATTAACACGGTTTTTGAGAGAAAATATTCTAAGTCCTTTTCGAAGGAAAACACTTAGAAACTTTTTGAAGTTGGGAAAATCTTATCTCTTAGACTAAGAACATGATACATGAGACCTGAGACCTGGGATCTGAGACCTGGGATCTGAGACCTGAGACCTGAGATTTGAGACCTGAGACCTGAGACCTGAGACTTGAGACCTGAGACATGAGACAAGAGACCTGAGACATGAAACATTAGAAATTAGACATGAGACCTGAAACCTGGAAACTGAGACAGGGGATATTAGACTTGAGACCTCAGCATGAGACATGAGACCTGAGACCTGAGACCTGAGGCATGAGACAAGAGCCATGAAACATGAGACTTTAGACCTGAGACATGGGACATGAGACATGAGGCATAAGACATAAGTCATGAGACCTGAGATATGAGACAAGAGCCTTGAAACATGAGACCTGAGACCTGAGACAAGAGACTTTGGACCTGAGACCGGAGACAAGCTACTAGAATTAGTACCGCGAGAAATAAGTTTAGCTCCGATTTCAACATGCGACCCCTCTAATGAAAGGGTTTGACTTGTAGGTGACGAAAACTAGTGTCGCGAGTTCGCTAATACAAGCTACTAGGGTTAGTACCGGTAGAAATTATATTAGCTCCGATTTAGACTTGCGACCCCTCTAGTGAAAGGGTTTGACTTGTGGGTGACGAAAAATAGTGTCGCGACATCGCTAGTACAAGCTACTAGTTTTAGTACCGCGATAAATTAGTTTAGCTCCGATTTCAACTTTCGACCGGTCAAGTGAAAGGGTTTGACTTGTAGATGACGAAAAATAGTGTCGTGACTTCGTTAGTACAAGCTACTAGTGTTAGTACCGCGAGAAATTAGTTAAGCTCCGATTTCAACTTGCGACCCCTCTAGTGAAAGGGTTTGGCTTGTAGGTGACGAAAACTAGTGTCGCGAGTTCGCTAATACAAGCTACTAGGGTTAGTACCGGTAGAAATTATATTAGCTCCGATTTAGACTTGCGACCCCTCTAGTGAAAGGGTTTGACTTGTGGGTGACGAAAAATAGTGTCGCGACATCGCTAGTACAAGCTACTAGTTTTAGTACCGCGATAAATTAGTTTAGCTCCGATTTCAACTTTCGACCGGTCAAGTGAAAGGGTTTGACTTGTAGATGACGAAAAATAGTGTCGCGACTTCGCTAGTACAAGCTACTAGGGTTAGTAACGCGAGAAATTAGTTAAGCTTCGATTGAGACTTGCGACCCCTCTAGTGAAAGGGTTTGACTTGTTGGTGACGAAAAATAGTGTCGCGAAATCGCTAGTACAAGCTACTAGTGATAGTACCGCGAAAAATTAGTTAAGCTCCGATTTAGACTTGCGACCGGTCAAATGAAATGGTTTGACTTGTAGGTAACGAAAAATATTGTCGCGAGTTCGCTAGTACAAGTTACTAGGGTTAGTACCGGTAGAAATTAGATGAGCTCCGATTTCAACTTTCGATCGTTCAAGTGAAAGGGCTTCACTTTTAGGTCATGAAAAATAGTGTCGCGAGCTCGCTAGTACAAGCTACTAGGGTTGAAACTAATTTCTACCTGTACTAACCCTAGTAGCTTGTACTAGCGAAGTCGCGACACTATATTTCGTCACCTGCAAGTCAAACCCTTTCATTTTACCGGTCGAAAGTTGAAATCGGAGCTAATCTTATTTCTATCAGTACTAACCCTAGTAGCTTGTACTAGCAAAGTCGCGACACTATTTTTCGTCACCAACAAGTCGAACCCTTTCACTAGAGGGATCGCAAGTCTAAATCGGAGCTTAACCAATTTATCGCGGTACTAGCCCTAGTAGATTGTACTAGCGAACTCGCGACACTATTTTTCGTCACCTACAAGTCAAACCCTTTCACTAGAGGGGTCGCAAGTCTCAATCGGAGCTTAACTAATTTCTCGCGGTACTAACCCTAGTAGCTTGTACTAGCGAAGTCGCGACACTATTTTTCGTCATCTACAAGTCAAACCCTTTCACTTGACCGGTCGAAAGTTGAAATCGGAGCTAAACTAATTTATCGCGGTACTAAAACTAGTAGCTTGTACTAGCTATGTCGCGACACTATTTTTCGTCACCCACAAGTCAAACCCTTTCACTAGAGGGGTCGCAAGTCTAAATCGGAGCTTAACCAATTTATCGCGGTACTAACCCTAGTAGCTTGTACTAGCGAACTCGCGACACTATTTTTCGTCATCTACAAGTCAAACCCTTTCACTTGACCGGTTGAAAGTTGAAATCGGAGCTAAACTAATTTATCGCGGTACTAAAACTAGTAGCTTGTACTAGCGATGTCGCGACACTATTTTTCGTCACCCACAAGTCAAACCCTTTCACTAGAGGGGTCGCAAGTTGAAATCGGAGCTAATATAATTTTTCGCGGTAATAACACTAGTAGCTTGTCTCAGGTCTAAAGTCTCATGTCTCAGGTCTAATCTTTCATGGCTCTTGTCTCATACCTCAGGTCTCATGTCTTATGTCTCATATCTCATGTCTCAGGTCTCATTTCTAATGTCTCATGTCTCATGTCTCAGGTCTCAGGTCTCAGGTGTCATGTCTCAGGTCTCATGTCCCATGTCTCAGGTCTCAGGTCTCGTGTTTCATGTCTTAGGTTTCTAGTCTCAGGTCTCAGGTCTAATGTCCCATGTCTTTGGTCTCATTCTTCAAGTCTCTGATCTCATGTCTCAGATCTCAGGTCCCTGGACTTAGGTCTCAGGTGTCATGTCTAAAGTCTCAGGTCTCATGTCTCTAGTTTACATTCTCAAGTGCAGGTCTCAAGTCTCAAGTCTCAGGTCTCAGGTCTTAAGTGTCAGAACTTCAGAGCTGCAGAATTCGAATGGTCTTTTTTTACACGGTTTTCGGGAATTAACACGGTTTTTTTTTACACGGTTTTCGGGAATTAGCACGGTTTTTTTTTACACGGTTTTCGGGAATTAACACGGTTTTTTTTACACGGTTTTTTTTTACGCGGTACGTATATCAGTGTAAAAAAAAACCTTACTGTATATATAAAACAGGGAGAGAGACAGAATGTGCGAACACGCATAACTCTTCACTGGATCATCCGATTTGCATGCGATTTTTTTTGTTGTGTTCGTCTTGACACAAAGAAGGTCACAACGGAGCCGAAATTTGGAAAATGTCAAGGGGAAATTTGTAAAAGAAAAAACCATTTTACATAGAATGCAGCGTTAGGGAGAGATAGAGAGCATGGTACCGTTCTAAGGAGGCATTGATGTGTTTGAAGTGAAGTTGTTTGACATTTATGCTGTTGTTGTGTTTTATTTTATTTTTGAATTGATAGAAAATGGTTTTCAAAGCGTGATCATTCGTGAGTTATTTGCAAACACTTTACACATTATTTGTAGTTTTGTGATTATCCCCGGGTGGGAACTTCGGTGGTTTCGGTAAGTGTGTTGAAACTTTTAAAGCACTGAATATTAGATGTACATTCAACAATTAATTTGACGAAGGTTGTCGAGGCTCCGTGCCAATCAGACCCATGAGCAAAGCGTGGAAGCAAATCAACAGCTTCGAGAACGTATGTCGGTAATTCGTAGCCGTCGAACGTCAGAGGAGGAAGCAGAAGCCCAGATAAATGCTGAACAGCAACAGAATTGCAATTTGTCTCGTGCCGCTTTCCAATATGATTGTACAATAGACTACAGCAAACTGCCTTGCCTTACAATCGGGCCCATGGATTTGGTATGCCAATACTGTAAAGCGCTAAAGTTTCACTCAGAAACACCAGGTTTATGTTGCGCAGTTGGTAAAGTAAAGTTACCACCGTTGACTCCACCACCAGAACCACTGCGCTCATTGCTATCCGGAGACTCGCCAGAAGCAAGACATTTTTCAACGCATACCCAAAATTACAATAGCTGCTTTCAAATGACATCATTTGGAGCGAATATTGTTGCAGAATGTGGATTTAACCCAAAGTTTAAGGTATTGTTTAGTAAATCTTATTTTGGATTGTAAGGACACAATTTATCGAAACATTAATGCCATTTAATTGATAATTTTTCCCTTATTTTTTACTTGAACAGTTCTTTCAAAAAAAATTTATATATAGGGTAAAAGATCCGATATCCATCTCAGATCCTATTTTCATCTCATCTCGCTCATTTAGCGGTTTCAACACTAAATTTGATAATTTGTTTGATGGAAATACCAATCACTCAACAAAACCATGCAAGAAACATATTTGCTTAAAAAATGGTCAAAATAGAATAATGATGAATATAGGTGCTGAGACGAAAATCGAAACTTTCTCCCTAATAAATCTTTAGCAAAATGAATAATTTTGAGAAATTTCCTACATTTTTTAATGATTTTTTCCTACTTCACTTAGTTTTATGCTAGCAAAGCTTATATATTCAGATTCAAGGTCAAATTCATCATCGAGCAGGATCATTATTGCCACCAATGAACGAAGATCATAAAATTCTACAAATATATTTCGTTGGAAATTATGAAACAGAAATCGATCAGCGTTGTGCTATCAATCGTGCAATGAAACGTCAGATCATCGGTGAATTGCAAATTCCTCTTCACGAACATAACGCATTAATTCAGTTATTTAAGACGGCATTGGAACATATGCCTTCTGACGACTACAAAATTATAATCAGAGCGGATAAACGTCCAGCTGGAAGTCATGAACGTCAATTTAACGCCCCAACGATGAATGAAACAGCTGTCGTCATTTCGGGTGAAAACATTGAGTCCCGTGACATCGTATTGAAGAGGCGCAATGATGGCCAATTGCAACGTGTGCACGAGACCCATCGTTCATACGATTCATTACAATACCCACTAATATTCTGCTATGGAGAGGACGGATATCATTTTCAAATAAGAATGATCAATCCATTAAAATAGTTTCAATCACTTTATAAACATTACATACAAAAAATCACCAAAAGATTGAAAAACAATAAAGAAATCTTTAAAAGGTTAAAACTTTAATTAAAAAAGGCAGGACAAAGTTTGCCGGGTCAGCTAGTTTATTATACTTAAATAAAAATTGTGGGATTCAAATGTGGCATCTAACCTTGCTGTTACATGATGCCCCGTTTGACGGTATTAGTTTTTATAAACAAATTTCCAAGCACAACAAAGTTTATGAAAGAAACAAACCGTGTACTCCCAATTCATCGGAAGGAACAATGCTCTCTATTTTGTTAGGTTTTAGAAAGGAATTTGAAATAGAAGTCCAAATCTGGTGGATATACTAGTTCAAATTGATTACAAAACCTTAGGTAAACTTGTATAATTTCATCAATTACACAAACAGATCATCCATAAACACGCCAGATGATTTAATTCGACCTCGGCCGGGAAGCGATTTGTATGATGGATTTGGATGACGTTGATTTTTATTGTTGCCAAGGATTTCCATTATAGTTACTTCAAACATACATATATTCCATTACCCCTCCACTGCCGTCGAAAGATTATGGCAAGAAACAAATGGAATAACACCATTCCCGGGGAGAAAATCCAGAAGGCAATACCCACTTTTCGTGTGGCAATGACGACGACGAAGCGCGCGGGATAAGCCGTGAAAAATGAGATAAGAGAGATAAATGATGGCAATCAAGGGTTTGGGCGAGGGCTTTTCTACGGTCCATCATCAGAGCCAGGCTGACTGGCCACCAATTCCTCTAAAGAACATGAGATGACTCTCTGGATGGACGCCATCCGATGACGGATGGATGAAGAGATGGACCGACACGGAAGCTAAATAGCAGCAGTCAGTGGTGCGCTTACGGTTTTGATTCATTTTTTTTTGTTCTTCTCGTTTTGAGGTTGGTTCTGATGTTGGCTCGAATCCTTAATCGGTTGGCAAATATTGGCCTTCGGCGGCACGGCTTTGATGTTGGCCATGGTTTCGCACCTATGGAAATTGATAAAGATTACAGGACTGGAAGGTGATGCCAGGTTAAGAATACAATGTACTTGCCCATTGGGCAAAACAGGTTTGCCGAGAGTTTAAATAAAACAAATTTACTGGCTTAAAAAATGTTATGACACCAAATTTCGCTTTTTGAATGCAGAAATTAAAAATCTTTTTGTTTTTTTATTTGATTCAATGCTCAAAAAACATCATAGAAGAAGTCTGAAAATTTATACTAACAACAAAACAGAAAATAACTAACAATTTAATCAAGCATCTAGTATAACTTGTTTTAGTATTGACTAGTGCATGTGAACGTCAACACATTTTTTGATTGTCGTTTCTGGGCATTATTAGAATATATTAACAGTGCAGTAACAGAAATCAAGTGCAAAAGAAACTAACGGGTTAATCGTGGGCTTAAGTGAATTTCATGTACATTATCTGATTGACGTTAACATGTTAACTGTTGAAAAGAGTACTTATATTGTTAAAACGTTTTCAAATTAATTAATAAATGAAGTGTGATGAAGTGAAAAAATCAAGTCCCGATTCATAGTGAAGCACACGAGCCATAAAGAAAGCAAGTGGCGGAATTCAAACAAACGACAAAATCGGCGAGAACATTCGTTTACTTCATTTTTTAATTTTTCCTTATTTAGCTTTCATAAAACATGTTCCCTACAACAGATGGAAGATCACCGAAACCATAAACAGAAGTGTATCCATTTTTCTGTGCGTTATAATGCTGTTCAATCGCAGCAAACCTTGGTTTTTCAAATTCGCTCTTGGTTTGATTGATTTTTTTTCTAGCATCGTTTCGGTTGATTTCTGGTGGAAGACGGAACCACCTGATGCCTTTAGCTGCATTTTTACAAAGGGGTCATAGAATTTTCTGTTTTTTTTTTTTTGTTTGGATTATAGTCGTTTCCGCGCGTCATCCACGACTTATATCAACGATACAGTTGGCGGACTGTCATTGAAAAACTTATCCGATACAACTGTGATCGATGTTTACTCTTGGGTTTGAACTCACGGACATCGTCGGCTCACGGAGCAACTGACTTGCCAACTGAGCTATATCAGATGCTCATAGAATTTTCTGTGTGTTTTGAGGAAAATATGGTTAATTGAAGATTTAGACCGCCAATTATATTGTGTTTTTTTCGGAAATTTATGGACATTTTTCCCAAACTTTTTATTAATTTTACTGATTTCTCAATGTTAAATGAAACAAATAAAGGGAAACAAAGCAGGCTCATTAAGATTCAGGATGATTGATTAAGGGGGGGTAGGGTCTAACACTTTCAAAAAATCGATTTTTTTATTTTTTTATTTTCTTATTGTAAAACATTTCAAGAATGTTGTGTCAAATTTTCAAGTCAATTGAAGCAAAACTGTAGAAGTTATAGGCATTTATCTCCTCCTATCTAACTCTGCAAAGAAGCAAGATCAGAAACTTCAAACGCGTTTTTCTCGAAAGCACGTTTTTAAAGTCCGTGGACATCGTCATTTGAAAACTACTTATCCGATTCTTTTCAAATTTGGAACATATTTTCTACATATAAAATACCAGACCCCAACGTTTTTCTTTTTTTGTTTTTTTACTTTGGGGAGATTTTACAGATAAAAAATGGCGGATTTTTTCGTGAAAAATCGTATTTTTTACTTCAAACAGCCACAAAAATTTCATAAAATTTTTTTTAAGTTAAATAAAAACGTTGGGGTCCAGAAAAACATCTATTAAAAATATTTTGCTCTGATTTTTTGACTTCAGATGATTCTGTGCTGAGATACAGTGTCCACCGCAAATCCTGTTTTCTAAAAGGCATCCTCGAAAGTGCTCCGTCACCGGTTCATTTTTCAATATTTTTCTACGAAAAAAATACAAAATGTTCTTTTAACAATGCTTTGTATAATGCAAAAAATTTGAATAAATTTGTTTGAACGATAGCTCTAGAAAAAAATTGTGAAAATGGTGTTTTTTTTTACCCGTTAGACCCTACCCCCCCCCTTAACGTAACTAGGGCTAAAGCTACGCCAAAATTCGAGCTCTATAAAGGTAAGATAAAGTTTAAGGTAAGATAAGGTAAAAGGTAAGAATGTTCAATTGAATTTCCTTTTGTAACATCATTATAAAAATAAAGGAACAACCAATCACTTGACATCTGGGCAGGTATCTAAACATGTGCGTGATACCTGTCTTAGATCAAAAACATTGAAAATGCCGAAACCCTTTAAAAGAAGATCACTAACCAACACACTTCAATTCGTCAACCAACTTCAAGCGTCGGGAGGTGTTGAAGAGGACGAGACCATGGTTTCTTTTGCCGTTTAAGACTTTTTCCAAATGTTCCCGTTAAAAACGGTTCTAATCTGTTAGAAGATTGGTTGCTTCATCAACTCAATGGGAGCACTTGGAAACTCAAAGTTAGAAACTACAAGAAATTGGTAGACTTGTGTATGAGACAAACTTTCTTCAAATTTAGCGATTTGTTCGATAGGCAAACAAAGGAGGTACCAATGGGAAACCCTCTGTCTCCATTCTTGTGTGAACTGTTTATGGCTCATTTGGAAGAGACTCTTGATGGTCAAGATTTATCACCCGAAAAATGGTTGAGATACGTCAATTACATTTTTTGTGTAGTTAACAAAGAATTTCTCGATAAACTTCTAACATCCATAACCGGTTTACATAAGGATATCAAATTCACTTGAGAAATAGAAGAAGACAGGACATTACCTTTCCTGCATGTCTTGGTAAGAAGAGATCAATGCCTTTACCAAACCGAAATCTATAGAAAGCCGACAAATACCATGAGGGTAATACCGAGCACCTCCAACCACTCGTTCCAGCATAAGATGGCGGATATCCACCACATGATCCTTCGACTGAACTCCATTCCTCTCTCAAATGAAGGAAGAGAAAAGAAGCTTCAATATATTTCCCAAACGGCTTATAAAAATGGATACCATAGTGATTCATTCAAGCCACCATAAGAAATGCTAGATCTGACTCAAAAAGCAAATCCTTCCTTCACAGAATCCTAGATCTGCAGTAGCATTACACATGTGTGAATCTGGTCACTCTTTTGATCGAGGAAATGTTTCGCTGAATCTTTGAATAGTAATTCGCTAAAATTGGATGTTGCAGAGAGCATTGAAACATTCAATAAAAAATCAGTAAAAACATAGACACCGGACAAGGTTACTCTTGGTTGTTCAAATTCTTAGATACAAAGAAATACAATAATTTACCTGACAATACCCTGAATCGGGTAGAAAATGATGAAGCACTACCAGAAAACATCCAAAATAGGGAACCTCTCGATTGTTTTGATTCAATTGAAAATGTTATAAATTTTATAACGGTTACGTTAATGATTGACTTGTTCATCCAAATAACACATACATTTACACATATTACATTCATTCCAAAACAGTTTACACGAAGTCATGGTGTCGGGTATGTGGTTAGTTGCATTGAAAATTGTCCGAACCAATAATCTAAAAAAATGCAATTAAGCGCATACGTTGGTGAAACTGCGGTGGATCCATTCACCCATGGTGGATTACCTACATACATATATGCATTTTGACAGTATTTTACTTACTCTATCTTACCTGAAGGCCTTAGCCGCAACCTCAAAACAAGAATGAAACATTTTCGTAGCTGATGGAAAGAATAAGAGAAACATGAGGTATCAAAGAACGAAAGAACATTAGCCGTAAATATCATGAATATTTTGAAAAAGATACAACGACTCACCGGCAGGACTTGAACCTGCAATCTCCACTTCAGTACAAGCCAAGCCGTTAGCCAATTTCACCACGGTGAACATGATGAAATCGGCCACCACGAGCAATCGAGCTCTGCCGATCAACTGCTGGACCTTCTATCGAAACACCATGTATATCCCGCATGTGATCTTTCCTACTATTGATCTCTCTTATTTTTGTTGTCTTGTTTCGATAGAAGGTCCAGCAGTTGGCCGATTTCATCATGTTCACCGTGGTGAAATTGGCTAACGCGCCGTTGTACTGAAGCGGAGATTGCAGGTTCAAGTCCTGCCGGTGAGCCGATGCATCTTTTTCAAAAAATTCATGATATTTACTGCTTATGTTCTTTCGTTCTTTGATACCTCATGTTTCTATAATTCTTCACCTACAAAAATGTGATTTTTTCAGGTACAAAGATGTACCAAGCGATTTCATAACACCAGTATTGAAGAATGAAACGATTAATTTTATCAACAAGACGCACCCCAAAAAGCGATTTCCCCAATAAATTTTTTTAACGATTCCAGGCTTAGAAATTTTACGTTCTTCTTTAACCACTGAAAAGAAGGTTTGCATATTCAAGAGGCGTACACGATTTTTTTTAAATCTGAAAATTTTCAACCAAATATGTAGACAATGCAGGTAGTTGAAAATTGAATTCAATTTTCAAAGAAATAAAAAGCGAGCATTTATTTATTTAATTTTGTCATAACAACCTGGCAACACTGATAAGGCTAAATCCAAATTAAGTATTAAGGTTATGGCTGAGGACAACCAGTCACGCATACCATCGACCGTTTATAAGCTTAACGATGAAGAACACTCTCAGATCTTTTTAACATCTTTTTCTACTTTCCTATTGCTTCTAAGAATTTTTGGTTCATACGGATTTTTGCCTCAAAAGAAGTTGAAATAAGACCATTTGGGGGAATATTGAGGTTTTTTTTACAGTTGAATTATGTTTCTTCATTCTTAAGCTTCATTATTTGCCTTGCAAAAAAATTTAATCATTTGAAAATATGAACTCAGAATCTAAAAAGAAGCCGTTCAAAATGCAATATTGAAACTTGTTGCTAAGAATTAGAAATCAGACAGACAGACAGATGTTTATTTAACTTTTATATCTTTGAAACACGTGTTCATGTTATGTAACAAAATTTTTAAAATGCCATGCACTTTAAAAGTTAAAATCAATAATCATTCATCAATTTAAAAAAAAGTTTTATAAAATATTAAAAAAATTGTCAAAAGTTCTTCTATATGTGACAAAAGTTTTTTTTTTTTGCTTTATTGGTGAATATAAACCGTATAAGTTAAAAAAACTGTTGTCGGTCTTCAGTTGAGCATAAAGTTTTCACTGTGTGTGCTTAGGTATTTAACTTATCTTAACTAACTTAACTTATTGACTACTACTCATGTAAGGGATTAAAAATGAAAGGATGAAAGGATGGGAAAGGGGAGGGGAAATAGGATCTAGGATGGGAAGAAGGTTCTTCAAAATATCCCACACCAGGTTGTGCGTAGCAAGGAAACCATTTCCTGTCTCCAGTACTCCCAAGAGTCCATAGTTTTGCAAGTTTTACCGCGCTTGCATTCGCGTTGCTTTGGTGGACAACGAGTTTCTTGGGAGGGCTAGGCGTTTTAAATATGTTTTGGAATTGGCGAAGCCTAGTAGCTCTCTACCCCCCGACTAGTCATACCAGCTATGTACAGTATGGTTTCGTCAAGGTGGGTGAGTGTTACTAGGCTGAGTTTCATTAAATAGGTATCGTTTGAGTTGAAACTTAAACAGCGGAAAACTTCTTATATTTTTTATGTAAGGAGGTAACGTATTAAACAGATTTAGGCCTTTATTCAAGAATTTGTTTGAAACAATCGTAGTTCTTCTTCTGGTTATGTAAAAGTTAGAGTTGGCATTGCCTCTAGTATTGTACGAGTGTATTTCCGATACGAAAGTCGGTGTAATGTTTGTTTTTATTAAATTGTTTAAGATTTTATAGATCAAGAGACAATTTTCAAATTTATTCAGAGTATGCAAAGAAAGCACATTGGCAGAGTAAAGTTGACTGGTCGGAAAGCGAACTGGCAGTTTTTTTACAATTTTTAAAGCTCTATTTTGTAATGTAAAAAGAGGTCTCAGATGCACAGAAGCTGCACATCCCCATATACTGTTCATATACGCAAAGTGCGGATGTATGTAGGCATAATATACCTTCCAAGCTATGTTCTCAGAAATAAGATTTCGAATTTTCTTCAGTGCAAAAATGTATGAGATAACTTTGGAGCTTACTCGGAGTATGTGTTCGTTCCATCGAAGATTTTCATCAATTAGTAACCCGAGATATTTGACTTGTGAAACTTGTTCTATTGCTATTCCATTCACAAGAATAGGAACTTTATCGGATTGTTTTTGTAAGTTAAAAAGAATGTAGTTTGTTTTTTGTAAGTTAATTGCCATATGGTTTTGGTAGAAATAGTTAATGAGAATATTTATATCGTGAGAAATATATTCTTTTAGTGTGTCGAGGTTTTCCACAATGTATAAGAGAGTTGCGTCATCTGCAAACAGTTGTAATTTACCTTTAAGAGGAATGGCAAAGATATCATTTATGTACATGATGAACAACAAAGGTCCCAAGATGGAACCTTGAGGTATACCACATGTGATTGGCATAGTTTTGCTGTCATTGGAATTGATCCTAACAACTTGTTGTCTGTTTGACAGATAAGAATTCATGAGCTTTCTAGCGTTTTCAGAGAAGCCGAATAATTTTAATTTTTTCACTAAAATCTTGTGATTCACACAATCGAAAGCTTTACGAATGTCTATAAAGACACATGCAACAGTTTTTTTCTCATCAAGGCTATCTGAGATTGTATTTATAAGATCAGCACACGCACTTAAGGTGTTTGATTTGGGGACGAACCCAAATTGATTGGCGTGAACAAGGCTATGTTGTTGACAGTGCTGTTCTATTTGGTCAAATAACAATCTTTCGAAGGGTTTAGAAAGAGCATTTAAGACAGAGATTGGTCTGTAATTAGTTATGTTCGTTTTATCACCACTTTTATAGGCAGGAATAACTTTAGCACATTTTAGAACGTCTGGAAAGGAGTTTGTTCTTATACTTTGATTCACAAGTTCTGTGTATTTTTCAATGTATTTTTGTTTATATTTTTTCAAAAACTTGATTGATATTCCATCGATTCCTGTAGCAGAATTATTTTTAAGATTATCAATTTTGTGGGACAAATAATCTTGAGCCGCAGTAGAGAAAGAAAACTGAAATTCATGACTTTGGAAATCGGTTTCGGGGTCAATCCAGTTGGTCATAACTGTTTGACTAACGTTTATAAAAAAGTTGTTGAAAAGTTCAGAGATGGTAACTTCATCACTCAATAATACACCTCCTACGTTGATCACAAACGTGGAATTGGAAGATGATTGCTTGTTGAATACCATTTTATTGATATTACTCCACAATTTTTTAGGATTTTGCAGGCTGTTGGTAATCAGACTGTCAAAGTACTGTTTTTTCAACAGTTTTGATTTATTTCTTATCTGATTTCTTATTTTTTTGTATTCTGATTCGAACAAAGAATTCTGCCTAGAGGCGTGGTACAATTTCCTTTTTTTTACTATTAGATTTAGTATTTCCGAATTAATGTAAGGCTTTTTTATTTTTTGTGTTTTACGAATCGGTAGTGTCTTTGTATTCTCAAAAATTACTTTATTATAGTGTTCAACAAATTGATGAAAGTTCGTTACATGTTCAATACTGAGACTACTCTCTAAAATTTGATCATACTGTAGTACAGTTTTAGCAGTCTGTTTTAATTTGGTCTTAAGATTGGTTTTCACAGATAACACTATGGTTCTATGATCAGAGAGATCTGGATCGCTATCCAACAGCGTGAAATTAAAGGTCTGTTCGTTTAAATCTGTGATCACATGATCGATAAGAGTCGCTATACTGTTAGATAGCCTCGTGGCATGTTCGACTTCAATACTGTTTAAAAAAACATAACCGTTTCCTTCAATGGAGCTTCGATACGTTACCGTTAGATTATCTCTTTTATTAAGAAGGTTAATATTGAAATCTCCGAATATGATTGTCTTTGGATACTTTGATAAAAGCTCATCAAAGTTCAATAAGAAACTTTGATAGTTTCTTCCTGGATTGTATATGGCAAAAATATTAAAGGAGTACTCTGGTAAAGCTACCAGCAGAAAATCTGACTCATCTACATGTGAATTATGCAATTCATGTGACGAAATATTTTCACTTATAAAAATTGAAACACCACCACCTCGAGTTTCAGGTCTGGTGCAGTGATATGAATTATAGCCGGTAATATCGAATAGTTCATTGCGATATAACCATGTCTCTGCGAAAATAATAATATCAATCTTTTTACGTAAAGATATCATCATACATTCAAAGTTGTATAATTTGTGTCTGCAGCTACGAATGTTTTTATACAGAATATTAAGGGCATTTGACGAGATGTTACTTACATTTCTTCCGTATGTTACAATCAACCATTATCAGTACATTTTAGTTGTGATGGAAGGAGTTCAAGAGCAAAATTTGTATTGGAACATACGGCAATAGCAGCAGCAGCAGCAGCAGTAGCAACAACAGCAACATCAGCGATCTTAGTATCAGCGAAAACAGTTGGGTTTGGTTTTTGGGTAAGAGGGTTGGGAAGGAAAGGGTGAGGGGGAGATTGGGGTGATTTTGTTTTGGTTTGGGACTTTGTATTTTTTGAGTAGCAGTAGTAGTCTGTAATGCATGTGGTGAGTGCGTGAGATGTGAGAAAAAGTGTTTCACAGTGACTGTTGCGAGTATGGTATATCACCCATTGCCTGGATCTCAATAGTAGTTCCTTTGCGGCTCCGAAGAAAAAAACGACCGCTTCTGTACCAAACATGTTCATCGATGGGGGAGTTCTTCAGCGTACGATGAATTTCCTGGTATTCTGCAGTCCAGCGATGGTTCACATGGATCCTTCGTCGATAACCGTCCTTACTTTGCATGTTGAAAATCTTTGTTTTGCGCGAGGCTTCGATGAATGTTTCCTTATTTGTTGTGTTGTCAAAGCGAACCAGTATGGGAGCGATTCCATTAGAATTATTTTTTTTCATCCGGGTGCATAGTGAGACGTTTCCAACATCTAGTGGCAGATGATGC
Source organism: Uranotaenia lowii (assembly GCF_029784155.1). Lineage (NCBI taxonomy): Eukaryota > Metazoa > Arthropoda > Insecta > Diptera > Culicidae > Uranotaenia > Uranotaenia lowii. The sequence goes on along the minus strand of NC_073693.1, from coordinate 281,440,880 downwards.
CTCTCAGCGAGTTCCTCGATCAAACTTACGGTGTTCTCTTTTCCCAAGACATGTTCAACATTGGAGATGATGACATCGCGGTCCATAGTTAATTGCTCCAGGCGATTGAGCTTGCGAGTGACTGCATAGAAATCAACTTTTTGATTGGTAGTTGTTTTGAGAAGTTCATTTATGACGTTTGTATTCTTCTCAGCAGAGGCATGTGTGCATTTCGTTAGATTCTTTAGGCTGTATACTTGGTCGACGAATAATTTTTGGGATTTTTTTAATTGGTTCAGGTCTTGATGCAGCTCCTTCATGGCATGCTGAATGGAAGTCGTAAAGTCGGTTACGATTGCCATAGATTCTTTGAAGACCTCTAGCACAATTTTTCGAATATCATCAGCTTGAAGTGGCGATACGGTTCCAGAATTTCCATTGCGATGTTTTTTTTGGGATAACAGTGTGGGTGAAGCCATCGTAAGAAAAGAAGGTTGGAGGTAACGAAAGATGTAGAAACAAGTTGGCACTTATCAATTTCGTTATTTCTAGCTTTCCCACAGGTGTATTCACCAGTTAACTGTTTGCAAAGCAGCGATTATAAGTACACCAGTGTCTTGGCAAAAAATCCAGATTTTTAATGTCACTTTAAAATAACTTTTTTCGAAAACTTTCAGTAGTCGAATTGCTGACCAACTAACGAGTTCGCACACACACAGTTCTCTAGCTCTAGCTTCAAAAACAATAATTCATGATGGAAATTAAATTTTCAAAACACAGAATCATAAATGTTGTAATTAGATGAGATTGAAAATATAGAAATATTCATATTAAGAGAATCGCTCTTTGAAATTCGCAATTGAACCATAAGAACGTTTTTTTTGATAAATTTGAGAATGGTCATTTAGAGAAGGATATGCTGAATTCAAAAGAAGATAATTACAAAAAATGTGAGAATCAAAAGTATGTAATTTGGGCTTGATCACTTGGAAAAGTTTCAATTAGAATTTCAAATCTTAGATTCAAATTGGTTCTGTTTAGTAAACCATAGTTAGTTTTTTTTCAAAATTAAAATGGATGTAGAGTGTATAATCAACGCTAATTTCAATTATGATCCAAAAACTTAGATAAATTTTGCATTATTCATAGGACTCAAACTTATGCTTACAAGGTGAGCATTGCAGATTTCCTGGTTTTATTTATTTTATTCGGAACAAAGCCCGAGAAAATAACGAGTTTTTTGAGGTTTTTTCCCACTCTCTTAACATTTTTTTTCGAATTTTTGATTTTTTTTTCCAAAAACTAATTATTTCCGTTTTTTTTTAATTTTGACAAATCTTAGAAAAAGTGAATCCTCCGTGAAAGACGTAACTTTAAAAAAAAAAAATGAGGGGAAAATACTTCCTTATGATAAAATAATGCTTTATTCGCTGCAAAATCTTGGAATGTTTTCTTTATTAAATAAATACGAAAAAGTGATGTATTTTTTATTGTCTGGCATACATTCCAGAGTCTCCGAATTTATTCGAACATCCCGGGTTTTCAAAGCACAGTGGACAAATAAAGCAAATTCAGATCTCAATTAGGCTCAATTTTTCTGTGCTTGTTTTAACCAAATAATTTTTTTTGAGTTTGGATAGAGTTTTGAATGCTGTTGGCGTGTTTCGATAAAAAAAAAACAATTAAATTTTTTGGGGGTTTTAGTCGCTTTCTTATAGATCTTTTTTGAGTAAATTTCGAATTCCACTAAAATTTGTCCGTATTTTATGTTCAAAAATATTTTATCTTATTTTTATATCTTTTTCTACATGAACAGATTCAAATGTTTTGGTTTGATTTATTAATTAATTTCTGCATTTCGAGATTCAATCTTATGAGCCTTTGAAATCGACTTGTACAAGATTTGATCAAACTTAAACGATAAATACAAAATTTTGTACATAAAGTTGATAAAGTGTTTCAATTCTAGAAAAATAAGAGTCGCTGTGTTTTATTTAATTTAACAACTTACTCAGTTTTCATATGAATAGCAATATCTCTACTCAATAGCCTTCAAATGTTTTTATATTTTAAACTAAGGATTTTATATCAAAGAAGTATTTTTTAGAAGATCTTGAAAACCATATTGATCGAGCATCATGTTTGACACAACTCAATGCCTTTAATATTGGATCAAATTTCTTCAAATTATTTTTTTAATTAGGCCGCAACAAATTTCAAATCTTTCTTTGTCACTCGGAGTATGAACATCGCAAAAGGGGGGATAAAAAATAATTGCCAAATACAGATAAAAAGGATCAAATTGCTTGATAGCTTGCATGCAACATACTATATCATTGCACTAAACCTATATATCAAGTATTTTTTTTATCGAAAAATTCAATAAAATCAAGGATACAAAAGGTGAAATCATTCCCATCTTCTAAAACTTGTTTATTGGTCTTTTAATCTTTCGGATATTTGATTTTTTTTCAAAATTTTTATAAAATACTTAAAACTTTATTTATTCCCCCCTTCGAGTCTATTTTTGAAATTTCGAAGAGGCGGGGGGAATGTACGGAGGAAGAAATTGATATTTGTTCCAGTCTTAATAAATTGAACCATGCACAAGAAAGATTATTATCACTCTCAGGGATCAGATACCGCTCTAATTTTTTGAGCTGTATTTTTTTGTTGTCAAAATAAACGTAGAAATCCTGTATATTCTTCCTTCCTCATCTTATGGATTTTTCCTGAAAGAATATCCTCGAAACAATTTATCAAAAAACTTCTTCCAATCTTCAAATTATTCAATTTAAACAATTAAGCAAATGAACTGTTGCCAAAACTTTAAAATTGCCCGGTGATGACTCAGCGCCTCGAACCCTTTCACCCTGGTTGTTTCCAACCGTCTCAAAAACTAATAAATTTAGAAAATTCATCATTCCGGAAGGGTGCTGCAAATGACACATCGACTTTCGAACAAAGCCAAAATGCACACAATATTAATTTTACCAAAACCGGGGCACTACTTTCGGCTGTCATTCTCGAGTGGGGAATAATAAATATAGGTACACATTAGCTTTGTGGTGGTTTCGGAAAAGGCGATCGATCCTGCCTCATTCTGCCGGTCCGATTGCCAAAAACTGACCAAAGCCCTGAAACCCACAATCATTCGTCGGGATCTGGGACGCTCTTTGCTGCTGCCGGACGCAGGACGATTATAAATAAATTTCCCTTAAATTAAATTTGCCGAAATGTTTCCAATCCGGCAGATTTGCGGTCATCATAATTTATCCATTTTCTTAGGGACGAAAATCGAAGGTTTTTCATGGAGAAGTCTCGAATTATGCTTGATCATTAGACTGGCCCATAACAAAAAAAAATCCTTATATTCCACGCGGCACCCCCTAGGTTGGTGCTTTTAGGTGAAAAAATGACTTTCTGAAAGTTTCAGGTCATTTGGCCGAAGCACGAGCTGGCGCAAAGGACTTGAAATTTGTATGAAGATTTTCAGCAAAATGTATGGAAAATCGACATACCTTCACTCTTTGTATTCTAAAACATGTTTCCGGTATGCTAGAAAGCTCAGAATTTCAGGAATTGTAGTTCAAATAATGACAAACAAGTTTGTAGAAGATTGTGACGCGATACGAGTTGATTGTGATGAGTTATTTGCAATTGAATGTGTGATTGTCACATTTCTTTGATATGAAATGGGCTGTATGGGCTAACAATAATCTCACTTATTTGATAGCATCGTCACACATTGAAAATAAAATATATAAAATTTGCGTCCCCGGCAAAGTTCTAGCTTATTTTATAACAAAAAGTTGCAACTGTGCCGAGGACACAAATTTTCTATCTTTTATCTCATTGTGTGACAATGCGATCAAGTGAGTACTAGTAATCCACCTATATGTCGTTCACGATATATCGATGGAATGCGAAAAAAATCACACATTCAATTGCAAATAACTCATCACAATCAACTCGTATCGCGTCACAATCTTCTACAAACTTGTTTGTCATTATTTGAACTACAATTCCTGAAATTCTGAGCTTTCTAGCATACCGGAAACATGTTTTAGAATACAAAGAGTTAAGGTATGTCGATTTTCCATACATTTTGCTGAAAATCTTCATATAAATTTCAAGTCCTTTGCGCCAGCTCGTGCTTCGGCCAAATGACCTGAAACTTTCAGAAAGTCATTTTTTCACTTAAATGCACCAATCTAGGGGGTGCCGCGTTGAAAAAGATGTTGTAAAAATCATCCCATACAAATTTGGGCCAGTCTATTGATCATTGACCGCTGTCTCAATCTTTACCAAAATTTCAATTAGTTAATGGTTTAATCAAAAGAAAGGATGAAGTTGTAAGTTGTTCTTATTCAAAGTTCAGATTTTTGTCATTTAAATAGTCAAAATATATAAATCAGTAAACTCCAATATTGAGACCTGTCTATGAAAGAATCGATATCCGAAAAACTAAAAAAAATCATATCTTCTGTTTGATTTTAACATAAATCTTCATTATACAGTCATGGGTCTGATATCAAAACCTCTAAAAGGAGCAGACACCAATGTTTGTTATCAACACCAAATCTGGAACAGAAGAGATTCTGTAAGAAAATCACTCGATCCAATCCAATTCCTCATTCGTTTGATAAGATTCTCCTGGATAGGATGATGATTTAATTTTCTTCCCGTTTTCTCCCGCTTGACGACTGTTGCCTTCGGGAGGGAAAAGTTCTGGTCCATTAAATCACCTTTCGCTAGATTTTCCAAAAATCCAACCCCGGATTTGTTTTTGGGGCAAACCTACTTCAAAAGGCCGAAGGATGACCACACCAGTTAAGAGAGTGAGATAACACAATCATCACCATTAAATCCACTCGCCTACCATTTGTTTGTCGGTCGTTTGGAGTCCCACCGGGAAAAGGAAGTTGTTATTCCTTGACCGGTCATGATTGTTCCGGTCATTTGAGCAATTCTTAGCGCAACATTAGTCCAATTCTTGTACGGCCAAAGTGAACCTTTTTTCTACTCTTCTGAACGTCCCAGGCTTGAAGATAGCCCGGGCCCGATAAATTTCCCAGCCTCCAGACTAGAACCCGAAACTACCGGACAACCCTTTTATTCCGGTGATAAATGTTGTCCACATTTTTCTCTCACCCCTACCACAAAACGTAAGAGCCGGATGCTGCAGCGAAAAACCGCTTTGGTCATCCCCCCTTTCCATTCTAAGAATTTGCACCGGGGTTGACCGAAGCTAATCACTTTGTGTTAAGATTTCCTCGGGCTTTCCACCCCGGCAATGTCCAGTAGTTAAATCCCTTGTGAAGTTGAACCTACCCGTATTTGTCCTTCCGAATGGTGCTAAACGGATTGTTCCCAGGATTAGTCTGTGAAACTTTCGAACCGAAAGGTTGAGTTTTGGCCAGAACCCTAAGTTTTTTGGACCAAGCCAAGGAAGGTAAAATCAGCTTAAGTCATCTTTTTCCTGGCTAAAAAGGTGTAGTTGTTTAATAATTTATGCTTGGAGTGAAAACTAATTCGGAGAAAAACAAACCATGGATGGATTCCTTGTGAATTCACTTAAAATAATTCGAATTGATATTTTGTGAAAGAATCAATAAAATTATGGAATGTGCAGTATGTGATGAGATATAAAACTTATTCACATTTTTGAAAAAAGTGTGAAATTTATCACCGTTGTGTAAGAAGCATCCTCATTTTTGGGCTCAAAGTTCTAATCTCAACTATCTATCTGTTTACATTATGTTATTTGACATCTCCTGGTGGCTGAACAGCAATACTTATCAGTGAGAATTCAATTAGTGTGTCTAAATTTATTTGTATGCTTCGTCTAAATTTTTGAACAACAATTTATAATGACAAGAGTGGGGTAACAAGGGCCATGGAGAACCATGGACCACTCTTAATATCTCAGCTGTGTGTTGAGATGAAAATCTCAATCCCACTGCCATCGTCATCACTTTGCACCAGCATATATTTCTGTATGTTGTTGACTTATGAACGCATTATATGCTTCTTTTATTTAACTCACTAAAAATGTACTTGACCCATTCCAAGTTCTCTCAACTGGAAAACCGACTGTTATTATTCATTATTCAAAAATAATTGGTACACCTTCAGAAAGGCGATTTCTTGAGCTTTATTTTCCATCGAAAAATATTCAATTACCTTTTTTAGAACTGAGAGAGTTACCGTTGAAATTTAAAAAAAACTATTAAGAAAATAAATAATAAAAAAAATCCGAATTGCCATCTTTTAAGGAAGACAAAAGCACGGTGTGTTTCGTAAAAGGACTTTGAAAAATACATTAACGCTATTTTTTTCATGAGCAGGAAGTAGAGCTTCCTAGTTCATTTCCACTAAAAATTCAAGTATTTTCTCGGTGACCTCCCAAACAAAATTTTCTTTTTGACAATTTTTCATTTGAAACTTAAAAAAATATATGTTGAAAATGCTTTTCAATTGCAGAGGTGCTTATTCTCTTAGTATTAACTTTAAATATTTTTAATTGAGCTGTTGCTCAACAATCTCATCAAAAACTTTGAAAAAAAAAATTCAAAATAATTTCAAACTAGCTACAGAGCTATCAAAACAAAGAAGATTGCTTAAAATATCTTCTAATGCGCCAATTTAAAAACAAGTGGCAAATCCTGTCAGCAGTCTAAAAGGCTCAACTTAGAACACTGGAGGGTAATTTACTTAAAAAGCTCGATGATCAAAAAAATCATTCAATACTCTGAACCGCTATAACTTTTTTTGTGATAGCGCTTATCGTGATGCGTTATGGAGTAGAAACGTTTGTCTCAATTTAAGCTTTGATAAAATTAAGAAAATCAATATTTAAAGTAAACCATCCGTTGAAAACAATGTTTGATGGGAAATCAGTTTTTATACTTCTTCTGAGTAAAATGTCTTAAAATCCCATTCGCACTTCAGACTCTATGCAAGTCGCTACAGCAGTTGAATCTTGCTTAAATTTTGCATGTTACTTTCTTTTGATACTTTGATCATTATAAGTTTGAAGTGTTTTATGAATCGTTTTATTTTCATTTTAGAGCCAAATTTTAGTATCCCTGCTGAACACTGTAATTCTTTGATTTTATTTTTCAAAAAACTAGCTTTATTGTCAAGGTAAGATAATCTAGCATCTACAGTTTTCAACCCAATGAATTATTATAACAACCTCTTGAAATATTTGTTTAAAATTGAATTTCAAAGTATAAAGGAAATAATTTTTTTAATTGGATGAATCTTGTCTTAAACTGTGATAAATTTGAAATTACTCCAAAAATATATGCATTTAAATCTTTTTGTCGTTCTTGAAATAACAAAAAACAACAGATTCGTCATATTTTGTTCTTCCCATACTTGTTTTAGTTTTTTCTACTGATGTACAGTTCTTCTTTGTTATTCATTAGAACATTAATGAAGCATTAATGTTACAGTAAAACAATCATAGTTTCCACAATTTTAAACCATTTGTGATGAAAACCTTTAGAAATTAATAGTCAAAAATCGTCGATGAAATTGAAATTTCTCCTGGAAATAATAGTTTTTCATCGTTTTGTTGACCATTAATTCAAAAATATCAACTGTGTTTCTATGCTTACGAAATTTTTTTTCATAATAAATTCGTAGTGAAAAACTATAATGAAAGCAAATCTGCCGATGGAGACTCAAGAAAATGGCGCAAAACTGGGTTTTCATGTTCCTTCCAAACCACATTTCTTATAATTTCATTCTAATTTCAAGATCATTGCGCTATCTCTGCCCGTGGTTCGATACCCTCAAATTAAGCATGGGACTTTGCGCTAAGCCTTGGGTCAAATTAAGCTTGCAACTTGTAAGATTTTCATAATTTGCCTGGTTTGGTCACTCTAGTGTTCATTAACAAACTATCAATAGAACAAAGGCTTTTGAAGTTGTCAATTATCTTTGCATTCCTTTGAAGTTAAACTAACTAATTTTAAAAAGATTCAGAAACAAATTTAAACGCTTTTACGAATAAGTTTAACCTTGTATTGTTTTTTTTTTAAATAATGTTTACGTGATCACACAAAAAAGTATTAAATAAATGTTCGCAGTGTAGCAAATATGGTCTGTTTTAAACCCTTATCATTAAATCACATTATTTGATGAGTTCCTAAGCTTTTTTAGTTCATTAGGTATAAATTTTAAGATTATAGTTTGATTTATTTATGTGAAAACTTGGTGACGTCAAAACGGTGTGCACACCGTGATTTAAAAAGTTTGGTCGTCAAGAAAAACAGAAAAGTAGGGGAGATGGGGGCATAATGGCCACCTTAAGCAAAACGCTTATTAAACCATAGAGAACAGCTGTAATATGTGAATTACATCATTGTTTCGTGTTCAGACACTCAAATAGTCCATTGCCTAATTGGATGAAACTTGAAAAAGGAGACAAAAACGTTTAAAAATGCATTTTTTAAATTTTTGCCGAAAGCTGAAAACCAGTCACTGTAGAGGCATAATGAGAATCCCCTCGAGGCAGTATGAGCACCATTAATGAAGGCATAATGAGCATTTTCTAGCAGCAAATTCGACTCGATGAAGTCAACTGAATAAAAGAGCCACAACATAACTTGACGATATGGCCTATTGGTTGGATATCGGAGAGGTGATCAGCAGGCTCGGGTTCGATTTCTGGTCGAGGTGATTTTTTTTTCATTTATCATTCATGATCATGATTGCACTAAACGGTGAGGCGTAGATTCATCAAACAAAGCAATAACAAAATAATCTAGGTCTGTTTGTAGAATTCAAAGAATTAACTCATGCTCATACATTATGTTTCTGGTGTTTTGTGTGACGGATCATGCTTTGATGCTATTAGCCGTATAATGTAACAATCAAAAAAATCTATCATGAATGGTAGTGCAAAAAAAAATCCCCTCGAACAGGAATCGAACCCGAGTCTACTGATTACCTCTCCGACACCTTACCAATAGGCCAAATCGACGAGTCAAGCTGTAGCTCTATTATTCAGTTGACTTCATCGAGTTGAATTCGCTGCTAGATTATACGGCAGAAAATGCTCATCTTGCCTATATTGATAGTGCTCTGTTCGCCTCCAGTGAACAAATTGAAGTAAAAACGCGTTTTAAAATTGATTAAAGTGAAAAAAAATAATGATGTTGAAAATTGAGAAACAATGTGTAGATCATGTTGCAGTGCGTACATTTCAGATCAAGATGATTTAAAGGTCATAAAAGCTTATTTGGTGGTGCTCAAAAATTATAATATTTTCGTCACTTGAGAATCTAGCTGGTTATTATTTAATATTTCTGTAAAGATGAAAAAGATATTTCTTTTTGGTGAAAAATTAATACTACCTATAGAGTACGAAACAAGTCCTTATGAAAATTTGTTTAAGAAAATACGTACTTATGTAGAAAAAAGGAGAGCTTATTATGCCCTGGGTGCTCGTTATGCCCTCATCTCCCCTACGGTTTGGAAAAATAAATAAAAAAATTAATAAGTGGCGTTTTGACGTCACGACATCAATTGTTTATATTTTGATAACGACTTATTCAATGTTTTTTCCAAAGTGTGACTCTTAAAAATTTAAACTTGGAGGTATTTTTTTTTTCAATGTGCGCAATATTTAAGCAGTAAAATTTACATATGATTTACCAAAAAAACTGTTTTGCAAACGTTGTGTTGTAACGTCGGAATGGGTCACTAACATAATTAAACAAGAACACACAAATTGCTTCAGTGGGAAATTTGCATTTCATAACAAAAATATGCCCAGGTATGTATTTATTTAGATTATTCGCCATGGGTGCACGGATTTAACGCAGTTTCGCCAACGTATGTGCTTAATTGCATTCTGCAACCAACCACATACCCGACCCCATGGCCAAGGTTGCCGAACAAAATTCTGTGTTTTGACGAAAAAAATTTCTGTTTATCTGTGATTTTTCCCAAAAATTCTGTGACGATATTCTGTGATGCTTTTTCCATTAATTTCATTCAAAAGTCATGTCAAATTGCGTTTTTTTTAATATATTTTATGTAAGAAAAATCAATTAACATTATCAATATTATCATATTCCTCCAATTCAAAGATGATTATCCTAAATTTGAATTGACATAAAAAAATTAATTTTGAAAAAATGTCCAAAATATTAAAATTCTGTGTTCTGTGACACAGATTCTGTGATGAAATTTGGCTCAAAATTCTGTGAAATTATAGATTTTTCTGTGATTTCGGCAACCTTGCCCATGGCTTCGTTTGAACTGATATGAATTAATGCATGATGTGTAAGGTATTATTTGAAAAAAAAGGGTCAATTATTTCCATAGTCGTTTTAAAATTTATACGACAGACATTCCGCATTCCGCACTCGTGCAAATACCTGCCCAGCTAGCAAATGATTGCTCATTTTGAAAATATATTTAGTTATAAACCATGGATCACCCAAAATCTGGACGTACTGTTTATTGAAATATATATATATATATATATATATATATATATATATATATATATATATATATATATATATATATATATATATAAATATATATATATATATATATATATATATATATATATATATATATATATATATATATATATATATATATATATATATATATATATATATATATATAGAAATGTTAATGTTCACATTAATCACTTTTTAAAAAACACTTTATTCACTGATCTCTTAAATCGACTGATCTTAACTACGCACGAAAACTAACTGACTGACTCGCGATATCACCTGATGACCTGCTGGTGCACAAGGATTGCTGATGGTGCAATATGAGTGCACCGGGTTTCTTCTGAAGAGTGTTGGGATCTATCCATAACTTCCCCCTTGTTAGATTGAACCGTCTCGGTTCAGTTCTGATTGCGAAGCTGTTTCTGTGCTGCTTGCTGGAACTTGAACTGTGAGTTTCAATTTCAGATTACGAATTTCCTTCTTTTGGGAAATGAAAATGGCAATGACGATGGATGTTATCAAGATTGTGGTTCCAATACTGAATGTTTTAGTTCTTTGGTGTAAATTCTGTAGGTATTTTAAGTTGTTGCGGTTATTAATGTGTATTTCTTCCAAGTTTAGTATGGATTCTGCTTTAACAGTTGCTTCTTCCACGTACGTCGAATGGATTGGTAGAGTTTTTGGACTCGTTTCTCCACTGAAGGTTTTGTCGTCAAATTGTTTGCCATTTAGACTTATGGAACAATTTTGGAATTTTATAAGGATGGTTCCCGTAATGTTTCTCGGACCAAATCCACAGTTATTCTGTAGTAAAGTTGGTTTTACAGAATTCTTGATAAGTAAACCGAGGTTGTCGATTATTTTTATCTCTGATGCTGTATGGATTTTAACAAAGGTACAGTTGCTGGGAAATCCTCGTAGTATTGGGTGTAGGCAATTATCGTCAGAAACGTTGAAAAGCTTTTCGACGTGACAAATGTTGTTTCCTTCAATGTTCATACACTGATTAGTGATTAGGTATGACTCGTCGTTGTTAATTATAGCTTTTGTTGCGTTCAGGTCGATGACTTTCTCGCCTATTGGAATCGGTTCTATTTGTAGTTGTTTGTATATGCCTCTTCTAAACTTGGGTATCTTGATAACAAATATTATGTTGGAACCATTATGGAAAGCTATCGGTTCCAAAAACTCGTAAGTTTGGTCATAGCTCGTGATCGTTATCCCTTGTATCTCGAGAAGGTGCGTAGCAAACTCTAACTCCGATGGTTGTAGGAAAGCTTTGGAAATCACGCCAAGTTTCGAAAGTTGTAAGGATTCGAAGATGATGTTCAGCTGATGTTGGACCTCGTCGATGTGGAATATGATGTTGTGTAAGTGCAGTATGTGTTTCCAGTCTACTGATCTATCTAAACCTAACATAGCCTGTTTCACAAAATCGTTAATTTCTTTTGATTGTAAATAAGCTTGTTTCGTTAAATTATTTATTCTATCTTCGAAAAGTTTGTTGATTTTAATTTGTTCGTTATTTTCGGTAATAAGTGCGTTGTTGGAGTTTTCTAAAGTCTCTAGTTGCAATTCTATCTTTAGTAGGTCTTCATTGTCTAGGTTCCCAGTAATAGTTTTTATTGCAGATCCTAAAAAGTTCAACGACCTTTTTGTTTTTCTAGGTTTTGATGTTAAGTTGTGGAGCAAAAGAAGTGCTTGGCTGTGTTTTTGTTTTAAAATATAAGTGATTTCTTTGATATTTGGATTCTCTCCTAGTTTTTGTATAATAGATTCATATTGTTTTAGTATAGCTATGAAAGGGTAGAGGTTAAATTTATGATAAAGCCTATGAGAACCTTCTCTTATTAGCACTGTATTTGTCTCAAACGCTATGATACCAGGGTTTCTATTCATGTCAAAGATTTCCATGCTGCAATGGATATTTTTGGCTAAAGATATTATGAAGACTATTATGCATATATGTTTTTGGAATGTCATTGTGAAAAAAATTTTTTTTCTGAAATGAAAAAATGATAAAAGCAAAATTAATTAGTTTTAAAATTAGGATTTTCGTTTGCGTTTTAGTTTGGATTTGTGAATTTTCCTTCCGTTGTCGTCGATGATGTTAGTGCGGAGGTTTTCTTTAACTATGGTTTCTTTATACCTCTCTTGATGTTTTAAGTTATTTCGTTTCCTTTCAAAGACCGTGTCGTTTTGTGCGAATTCTTCAGGTTCTTCTCTGGATTTGTTTGTTTTTTCCAAATCTTTGCTTTTCTTTTCGAGATGTTTCTCAGAGAAGAGTCTGTAAAATTCTTCTTTTAATCTTATTCTTTCGTTTATATCGTCTGGGACATGGTCTTCGTTTCGGAATCCGAAGAATAATTCTTTTGGGGTTAATTTTGTTTGGGAATGGATGGAGTCGTTGTATATAGACACTGCAAGGTTTATTTTGGATTTTTCGGGGAGATTCTTGGTAGATTCTCTGTTCGAAAGAATGTTATGTAGCTCTCTCAGTGTTCTATGTACAACCTCGACTGTTCCATTGGAGGAGGACTGTCCTACACTTGTGAAATGGTATTCAATGTCCTGTTGCTCCAAAAAATCTTTGATTGTAGTTGATGTAAAGGATGCCTCCTGGTCCATGACGAGAAGGGAAGGTTTACCTACATTTGCTAGGTAACGAGTTATCGCTTTCAGAATGTGGATTGTATTGCGTGTTCTAATAGGGAAAGCCATTGTTAATCGCGAAAATTTGTCACAAAGCGTTAGGAAGTTAGTGTTACTTATGATAAAGATATCCATATGCACAATTTCTAAAGGTTTTGTTGGAGTTTTAGTGAACTCGAATTTTTGCTTATATGGACGTCTTTCATACTTAGCCTTTTGACAAAGTTTACATAGGTTGATGAATTTTGTGATCCTTGTCTTCATTCCTGGAAAGAAAAATTGTCTAGAAATATGGGATTTAGTTTCATTTATCCCACGATGATTAGTATTGTGTTGCCTTTGGATGATAAGGTCTTGTTCGATCTCATCTGTAACGTCTTCCAGAATTTTTTCAGTCCAGAAAATTTTGAAAGTTTTCGCTCTTGCGAAATAGTTTTTATAGATTGTTTGTAGATTTAATAAGGTACGTCGGTCACAGTAAAGGCCATTTAGACAATTAGGAGAGCCGTAACCCAGACAACCAGAAGTCGTATTTTCTTTTACAGATTACATCGTATAGAATGTTATTTATACTCATTTTCGAATATCTGCACCTACAATGTGCGGTTCATGCATATTCTTTATCGTATTTAAAAGCATTGCATGATTTTATTACGACAAGAAGAGAGACTCGTATTTATGTACATATGAACTCGACCTTTGTGTACGACAATTCGCAAAAAATCCGTGAAACGACCGATATACGGTGATCAGCCGTGACTAAGAGATTTTGTCGTGCTATGCATAAAATAACTCGAAATAAAAAACGTATATAACTGCATTGATTCGTAATGATGTGCATGCAATCGTATACCTTTGCAAATTAATTCGCATGTCTGATTTTCGTAAAACGTATTTGCTGGCAATCGTAAAAGAATACAAAAAAGTTCAATAAAATCGTTTATGATAATGGGACATCGATGATTGGAATCGAATTAAAGGTGGCTTCAAAATATTGGTCTATTTTTAGATCATCGATGACGTGTTCTACGATTTAAAAGATTTAAGTTATAGAAATATACGATTTGCTTTTGGTTTAATGCCTTTGAAGCAAATCCCCTTGAATTTATATATCCCAGATAGCTTCGAGGAACCATCATGAGCTGCAGATCGTATGGTCAGGGGATCAAGTCCAGGTACTAACAATAAAATCAGCAATCTGGCAAATAATAAACTTGTACGATATAAACTTGAATTTGACAGCAAAAAATGCATTTCTTTGAAATAATCTCATTTTTATTATTTTTATGGATGAATAAACTGATTGGTTGAAAGTATAAAAAAAATAATAATCTTATTTTTATTCAACTGGCGAAAAATGAGAGCCCTGCACTCAAGTCGCAAAAGACGACCAAATAAGTCGTCAATCTTTCCATATTGTTACGAAAAATGTCGTATATTACAACCTCAATCATCTATATAATAATGTAAATTGTCATAGTATATTCCAAAAAGAATCAGGGTAGTCGTAAATGATGCGCATGACAAGTCGTGCAAATCGTAATTTAATACAATCCAAATCAAGAATATGTTTGCTAATGTACCTATATGGCCTCCAAAATGATACGTATATACTGGTTTTGCTACATTATATACGATATGTTTACAGGTATTTTTGCATGTATATTTGCGTTGCAAATTCGAAATACCCACCAAATGGTTGTCTGGGAATCTTTTAGAATGTTAATAAGAATAGCTGGACTAAATAATACTTTCTTAATGGTCACTCGATGATAGCCTCTGAAAATATTTGTAGTTTCAACGCTGTCTTGGTCAGATGTTTCTAGGATAATCTGATTTCGGAATTCATTCAATGCTCGCTCCGTAGAAGGAATGAAGTCATTGTCGTCTGAATCGGCTGAGTGTTGTGTCATATCATCCGATTCAGAGGCAGAATTAGCGTTAATTTCAAGTTTTTCCGGGATCATTCTGGACAGGGCATCTGCATTGTTGTTCAATGTACCTTTTTTGTAACTAACGTCAAATTCGAATTCTTCGAGAGTTAATTTCCAATTTAGTAGTCTTCTGTTCAGGTCATTTTTCTGCCTTAACCATACTAAAGGTTTATGGTCAGTTCTGACATCAAATTTTACACCGTAAACATAGGGCCTAAAGTGTTTAGTTGCCCACACTATTGCCAGTAGTTCTTTTTCCGTTGCTGAATAGTTGCATTCAGCATCGTTCAAAGTTCTAGATGCGTAGGCAATGGGGTGTTCTTTCCCATCGTCGAATTTTTGAGATAATACGGCTCCCAGTGCTAGGTCGCTCGCATCTGTTTCAAGAATGAATTTTCTTGTAAAGTCAGGATATTTCAAAATCGGGTCTGTGGTTAGAAGTTGTTTACACTCTTGGAAACACTCGATGAATTCTGCATTATGAACAATTTTATGATCTTTTTTCAAGCATTTCGTCAAAGGTTTGGTTAGCTTTGCGAAATCTCGAATGAATTTCCTATAATACCCTATAAGTCCTAAAAATCCTTTGATTTGGGTTGGGGTTTTGGGTAAAGGCCAAGTTAAGATTTTCTCAATCTTATCGGGATTTGGCTTAATACCTTCCTGGGTGACAATGTGACCTAAGAATTCACATTGTTTGCGCAGGAATTCGCATTTGTCGAATTGAATTTTTAGGTTCGCTTCGACAAGTTTGCGTAGGACTTTGTTTAAGTTGTCCAGGTGTTGCTGCAGCGAGTTCCCAAAAATTATTATGTCATCTAGGTACACAAGGCAACAGGTGCCAATTAAATTTCCTAGTATGTTGTTCATAACTCTTTGGAACGTCGCTGGGGCGTTCTTCAGGCCAAAGGGCATACGAGTAAATTCGAAATGACCTTTGTCTGTGCTGAAGGCTGTTTTAGGCCTGTCCTTAGGGTGTACCTCAATCTGGTGGAACCCAGATTTGAGATCCAAAGTAGTAAAGTAAGTGCTTCGTCCCAATCGATCCAAGATTTCTTCAATGAGGGGGATGGGGAATTTATCATCCACCGTTTTCTCATTAAGTTTTCGGTAATCAATGACTACTCGCCATTTCTTTTTACCGCTTGTATCGATCTTTTTTGGGACAATCCAAATGGGGGATGTCCAGGGCGATATTGAATGTTGAATGATACCGTCTGCTAGCATATCATTCACCTGTTTCTCCACTTCGGCTTTGTGGATGTGAGGATACCTATAGGTTTTCGTATGAATCGGTATGTCATCCACTGTTTTAATGCGATGCTGAATTGCGGTGGTGCAAGACAGTTTTTCGCAATTTTTTTGTATAATTTCTGAATTTTTTGATAAGATTTTGGATTATTCGGCTTTTTCTTCTAAGTTTAGATGATCATGCCGGATTAATCTTTCTAATTCAGTAGTTGGTATTAAAGATGGGGTTTTCTCCGGTTTTGCGTGTGTATGATGAATTTCAGTAATTTCTTGTATTGGCAAGGTTTTTGCAGGTTTAGTCCACTTGAATGAAATGGTTTCTCCAAAATTTGAGGCTAATGCGTTTATACATCCGTTGTTGGCTTGGTACAATCCAGCGGGGATTATTACGTCGCCAATTATGATGTTTTTTCGCAGAAAAACATTGCCATCTTGTTGAGCCACTGGGACTTTGATCATTGACGCTGAATGAGCGTTAATTGTTATTTCAGGTGGTCCCATTATCCGAATGTTGAATGGTATTGTTTTCTCCGGAAGAATTAATTTATTATTCGCGTAGTCCATAATCGCTTCTAAGTCGGAGAGTGATTCGTAACCTAAAATTCCGTCGAAGAATTTGTGGAATTTAAACAAATAGAAATGGGTTCTCTTGCCTGTTTGAAAAAGTTCGGTTACAAATTTATGCGAGGCCTTATGTTTTCCAAAGTTGTTTGAAATCATTAAAGGTTTACAGGGAACTTTAAGGGATTTTGGAATAAGGTCGGGTGAAATAAAACTCTTATTCGACCCGCTATCGATTAGGAGTTTGGCTTCTTTCCCGATGGGGAGGTGGATTGTTATAAATGGTAGGCCATTAATTGCATTTATTTCTGAGGTTGTTTCGGTATACCGATCTGAAAATTTATTTCGGTTTCCGATTCAGAGTCGGATTGCTCAACTTGAAATTTTTCGGAATTTTCTTTAACCATTTTGGAATCGTGGTTAAACACTTTTCCTTGTCTAGATCTAATTGATGGGTCAACGTCCATCGGTGTGACCTTTGATCTGTCTGATCTAACCCGATCTGTTCGATCTGTCCGATCTTGTCCATAATTGAATGGTTTGTTTTGCTTGAAATTTTTAAAGTTTTGGTGTTGACCTTGAAACTGTCCTGAATTTTGAGGTTGTTTTGTTTGTGGGTGGTTCGCGTAATTTTGTTGATTGGTTTGTTTTTTTGTCATCTCGGCACACTGGAATCGACACAGGAAAGCGTATGCTGATTCTAAGTCATCTGGTTGTGCCGTCTGGGCGTAACCAAAGTATGGCCGTTGGAGACCATTAATAAATGCAGCTAGGCATTCTTGTTCGATAAACACGTTTATTGCCTCCCAATTTGAGGCATAAATGGGGTTTTCTTTGGCTAGGGATTTTATATTTACCATAAGTTCCTTCGCCCTTCTATAGTAGCTGTGGAGAGAATTTTCCATTTTGGTGTTCCAGATCTGCGTCTGGTATGTAGCTATTGTGTTTTTGTCACCATAGCTATTTAGAAGAATTTTAGCAGTTTCTTCGAAAGTCTGTGGATTGCCATTAGAGCACAATGTGTCTCTGGCTTCCCCTACGACTTCATTAATGATACACTGCTCATAAATCTCCATCGATTCTTGCGAAACGCGAGATCTAAATCTGTTTAGTGTTGTGCGCACCGTTTGCACCCAAGCGGTGGCTTGTTTCTTTTTCCCATCAAAACTCGGCAGTGATTTAATCGGGTCTGGGATCCGAAAAATATCTTCTGCCATATCACGAGCAAATTGATGTTGCTGATTATTTTGCGCCGCTGCGCGTAAGCTTATGTTTTCGGATTGGATATCCCGCAGCCTTTGCTCCATTTCCAACATGCTGTTGTACAATGTTTGCATGTTGATCATGGTTGGCTGCGAAGAATTTTCCTGTTCCATTTTCAAAAATGTTCGTGCCTTTACTTTTGGCAAAGGGTTGAATTTTTTCATAAAAAAAAATAAAAAAGTAAAGTAAAATTCACTTATTTTCCCTGACGACAAAGGGTTGAAACCCACCGTTGCCTGCTGAAAGTTTCCTTGTACCTCCCGTCGCAAGTCTCCTACGTGTTGAGGGATGGGTTGGCCTTCACGTGTTGGTTGGCTGTCCCCGGGCGGGCGAAAATTGCAAGTCTCCTACGTGTTGAGGGATGGGTTGGCCTTCACGTGTTGGTTGGCTGTCCCCGGGCGGGCGAAAATTGCAATTGATAATTCCGGATCTTCACTTCACTTCACTTTAATAGCACTTTGTGTCCAGAATTCAATTCACAATCACTGAGTTTCAGATTGCAACCGTTAATTCCGGGTCTTCACTTCACTTTAGTAGCACTTTGTGTCCATGAATGTCCAGAATTCAATTCACAATCACTGAGTTTTTAATCAGTGCAAGGATTCACTTTTAGCTTTTAACGTTCGTCAGGCCGTACGACTGCGCCGGATATGTTAATGTTCACATTAATCACTTTTTAAAAAACACTTTATTCACTGATCTCTTAAATCGACTGATCTTAACTACGCACGAAAACTAACTGACTGACTCTAACTAACTCGAGGACTTCTAGACCGGTCACACACCTGCTGCGTCGATTGTCAGCGTTGCTGGTTGGTGTCCGATGTCCGGCGGCTTCCGTTGGTTGTAGCCTGTCGCGA
This sequence comes from Uranotaenia lowii, assembly GCF_029784155.1. Classification (NCBI taxonomy): domain Eukaryota; kingdom Metazoa; phylum Arthropoda; class Insecta; order Diptera; family Culicidae; genus Uranotaenia; species Uranotaenia lowii. Next base: position 281,421,887 of record NC_073693.1, on the reverse strand, counting down.
CACGTTTGCTACCTGTGGGAACACGGGCGAACGGTCGCGCATGTTGCTGACGTTGCGTCTGGGTTCGCGCCACCTGATGACCGGGGAACGCGATATCACCTGATGACTGGGGAACGCGATATCACCTGATGACCTGCTGGTGCACAAGGATTGCTGATGGTGCAATATGAGTGCACCGGGTTTCTTCTGAAGAGTGTTGGGATCTATCCATAACTATATATATATATATATATATATATATATATATATATATATATATATATATATATATATATATATATATATATATATATATATATATATATATATATATATATATATATATATATATATATATATATATATATATATATATATATATATATATATATATATATATATATATATATATATATATATATATATATATATATATATATGTATATATATATATATATATATATATATATATATATATATATATATATATATTATATATATATATATATATATATATATATATATATATATATATATATATATATATATATATATATATATATATATATATATATATATATATATATATATATATATATATATATATATATATATATATATATATTATTTTTAGAATATTCTGTGGGCATGCGAATCGGTTTATATCGAATAAAAACAACAAACAGTCGCATCAATTGTCCGTAATCATTAGATTTGTAATAAATTTAATCAAATTAAAGTCATGGCCTTCAATTTTTTCGAGATTTTCTTTCTTTTGGGCGCCGGGCGGTTTGTTTTTTCGTATCCATGGTCGAGGCGTCGCGAGCAAACGTCGTAGGAGGTTAGTAACTATGGCATAGCATACTGTTTAGTGGGAATATTTGGGCGCGCATTTCTCAACCAAGCATTATTTCAATGCATGTGGTGGCCATATGAAGCCTAGATGTGTTTTTTCTTCTTGATTCCTAGATCATTTGTACAGCACATAGTAATGAATGACGACTACATTTGATCTAGATGGATATTTTGCCGATCAAATCAAACTCATTTAAACGATTTTAAAAAATTAAACTTTAATTCGTGTTATTTAAAGAAGGAATTATTGTCTGAATAATATGAATTTAGTACTGATGCGTATGAAATAATGGTATGACTCTTTGCGGACATTTGAAAAAAGAAAAGTGGAAAGATTTGGTTTATAATCCAATACGCTAAAATATTTTTCGAACATGTACAAATGTGCTTCACAGAAGTTGTATCAAGCGCCCTTAAACTTATAGAACAACCACAAAATCCGTTGCAAATGAACAGACACATGAACTGAACAAGAGCCTGTCCTTAAAAATGGATTATATAGGATTGATGTTCCGATTGAGGCCGAATGCAAAAAATGTATACATGATTTCTTAATTAATAAATGGTTGGGCCCAAATGAACAATCTGACTAAATAAACTTAACTTTTTCTTTACATCGTTCACCAAAAAACTGTTTACATGTTCCCTGTTTGCTTACACAGAATTCAAGTACGTACTTAACATAAATGTGTGTTTTTGTTCAACATATTTTGGCTACATAGAAGAGACCTTAGATCCGATTTTTTGTTGAAAATTTTTTTGTGATTGATATTCCAGAAGAACAATTTTTTTTATATAAGTTTTTATTATGACCTGAAAGTGTTGAAAATAATATTAACTCCTGTCATTTCACACGGTGAAACAAGTGGCAACGCGCCTTTTTAGTCATTAAAAATATACCAATTTTTCTCAAAAATAGTCAGATAGGGTATCCCGAAGTGTTAAATCTTAAGTGGATATTTAAAATTTTTAAATGTCGAGATAAATTTTGAGGTAAATTAACATGAAAATTTCAAGAAAAAAAATGTACTCATCAATCATCGTAGCCTTAAAAGATTAGTTCTTTTTTATGTATTTAATTTGTTTAAACCTGCATTCATATTAAATGTTATTGAATCTTGAAAATATCACATACTCATAAAAAGAATCGCAAATCACCTTCAACACTGTTTAGGGAAATTTTAAATCACACAACAATGGTTTAAATTGGCAGGTATGTCTTTAAGGATAAAAAAGAAAATAAAAATGCTTTAATTCGGTTAAATAACAAAAAAAATTAAACCTATAACCACCCAAACCAAATTAAATTCCAAACCAAATTAAATTCCTTTGAAAATTAACCCAATAAATCAAGTTATCTTGATTTAATTAACATTTTTTGCTCGAACAAATAAAAAAAGGGCGAACTTTTTTTGGACATAATTTTGATAAAAATATGGATATAAATAACCACTGCTTCCAAAGGTGAGGAAAGTAAAGCTGCTTGAAAATGGTTTGTAAAAAATCTTCTCTAATGTTTTTATTTCTTCAGTTTTAAAAAATATACCATCCAAAGCTACTCGGGAGCTAAAAGTGCTGCGCTAGGCAGAATATTGGGCAAACACTCCAAAAATTTTCCCGATATTCAAAATTCTTCTTCCATAAAGTTTCATATGCAATGAATTTACAATAAATGAGAAAAGCGAACAAAGCGGAGTAAATCAACTAAATGGTATACAATAAATGAAACATAGATATAATCAACATATGTTATTTATGGAACAAGTTATGAAGAATGGATTTTTTTTTAGCATGAGGCTTGCCAAGTTTGATGGTTACGTTGAGTGCTGCAAAAATCGAATATGCAACGGGAAGCTGATACCTGATACCATTCGGCAATATTCAAAGCATCCGAATCAAAGAAATGTAAATAAAAAGGATTCATGTAAGATGCATGTAAAATTAATTAGAGAGAATTTTTTAATAATTTATGAAGAATTGAGTTAAAATTCCTGGATTTGATTCCGATACAATTAAGCGGGACAATTCGAGCAAACGGAAAAGATGGATATGTTAAAAAAAACTAGGACATGTTCAAGAAAGCGAGACGATTAACAACTCAAGATTTGATGCTTTTTTTAAGTCAAACAGCGAAAAAAAAAGTTGAAATAGACGCCAAGTTTAACATGGTAAGACGAAGTTTACCGGGTCTGCTAGTATATATATATATATATATATATATATATATATATATATATATATATATATATATATATATATATATATATATATATATATATATATATATATATATATATATATATATATATATATATATATATATATATATATATATATATATTTCAATAAACAGTACGTCCAGATTTTGGGTGATCCATGCTTTATAACTAAATATATTTTCAAAATGAGCAATCATTTGCTAGCTGGGCAGGTATTTGCACGAGTGCGGAATGCGGAATGTCTGTCGTATAAATATTAAAACGACTATGGAAATAATTGACCCTTTTTTTTCAAATAATACCTTACACATCATGCATTAATTCATATCAGTTCAAACGAAGCCATGGGCAAGGTTGCCGAAATCACAGAAAAATCTATAATTTCACAGAATTTTGAGCCAAATTTCATCACAGAATCTGTGTCACAGAACACAGAATTTTAATATTTTGGACATTTTTTCAAAATTAATTTTTTTATGTCAATTCAAATTTAGGATAATCATCTTTGAATTGGAGGAATATGATAATATTGATAATGTTAATTGATTTTTCTTACATAAAATATATTAAAAAAAACGCAATTTGACATGACTTTTGAATGAAATTAATGGAAAAAGCATCACAGAATATCGTCACAGAATTTTTGGGAAAAATCACAGATAAACAGAATTTTTTTTCGTCAAAACACAGAATTTTGTTCGGCAACCTTGGCCATGGGGTCGGGTATGTGGTTGGTTGCAGAATGCAATTAAGCACATACGTTGGCGAAACTGCGTTAAATCCGTGCACCCATGGCGAATAATCTAAATAAATACATACCTGGGCATATTTTTGTTATGAAATGCAAATTTCCCACTGAAGCAATTTGTGTGTTCTTGTTTAATTATGTTAGTGACCCATTCCGACGTTACAACACAACGTTTGCAAAACAGTTTTTTTGGTAAATCATATGTAAATTTTACTGCTTAAATATTGCGCACATTGAAAAAAAAAATACCTCCAAGTTTAAATTTTTAAGAGTCACACTTTGGAAAAAACATTGAATAAGTCGTTATCAAAATATAAACAATTGATGTCGTGACGTCAAAACGCCACTTATTAATTTTTTTATTTATTTTTCCAAACCGTAGGGGAGATGAGGGCATAACGAGCACCCAGGGCATAATAAGCTCTCCTTTTTTCTACATAAGTACGAATTTTCTTAAACAAATTTTCATAAGGACTTGTTTCGTACTCTATAGGTAGTATTAATTTTTCACCAAAAAGAAATATCTTTTTCATCTTTACAGAAATATTAAATAATAACCAGCTAGATTCTCAAGTGACGAAAATATTATAATTTTTGAGCACCACCAAATAAGCTTTTATGACCTTTAAATCATCTTGATCTGAAATGTACGCACTGCAACATGATCTACACATTGTTTCTCAATTTTCAACATCATTATTTTTTTTCACTTTAATCAATTTTAAAACGCGTTTTTACTTCAATTTGTTCACTGGAGGCGAACAGAGCACTATCAATATAGGCAAGATGAGCATTTTCTGCCGTATAATCTAGCAGCGAATTCAACTCGATGAAGTCAACTGAATAATAGAGCTACAGCTTGACTCGTCGATTTGGCCTATTGGTAAGGTGTCGGAGAGGTAATCAGTAGACTCGGGTTCGATTCCTGTTCGAGGGGATTTTTCCATAGTCGTTTTAAAATTTATACGACAGACATTCCGCATTCCGCACTCGTGCAAATACCTGCCCAGCTAGCAAATGATTGCTCATTTTGAAAATATATTTAGTTATAAAGCATGGATCACCCAAAATCTGGACGTACTGTTTATTGAAAAATATATATATATATATATATATATATATATATATATATATATATATATATATATATATATATATATATATATATATATATATATATATATATATATATATATATATATATATATATATATATATATATATATATATATATATATATATATATATATATATATATATATATATATATATATATATATATATATATATATATATATATATTTCTTAGCGGCCCACCACACTCCCCAATACCAAAAAGCTCGATTTGAGCCCCCTGGTAATGGACGCTAACTGTTCTCAGCATGTCTGGCAGCAAAACAAGAAAAAACTTAATAGGTATATACTTGAAAACGCGAGCAAAGTTTTAATAATGCTGAGAACTTTCAAAATGATTATTTAATGCGAGGAAATGTAATGAAGGAATATAACAATATTTGTTAAAATGAATCTCAGTGGAAGAATATTCCTTTTAAGAGATCCATTATTTATCTAATGAAAAAAAACTAAGATTTAAAAGAATTATTAATATAAAGAGTAACTAAGAATACAACTAAAACTACATAATTTAAATTAAATTTATCGCTAAGAAAATAAAAAAAATTAAGGAAAGGACTGAAATAAGTGGATGGTTGATCATCGGTTTAGGTTATCTTTGAAGTACTGCATAAGTTTGGTCTTAAAAATATTTCTGTTGGAACTGTTTTTAATTTCTTCAGGAAGGCTGTTGAATTTGGTTGGACCAATGAAGGAAAATCGACGTTGGCCAAAGCTTGTTGAACTTGTACTGCGCATCAAATGGTGAGATTGACGAGTATTGTGATATCGCAAACCCGCATTGAATCTTAAGTTTTGATTATTGTTTGAAGAGTTTAAATTATCAAAAACATAGGTTATAGTTTGAACATCACAAAGTATTGAGAGAGGTAATATATTATGAGAGCGATTAGAATAAATTAAATTGGTTGGATAGAGAAAGGGTAAATTGAATATGGTTTTCAGACAACGGTTTTGAAGGGTTTGTAGACGAGAAACAAGGGATAACGACGCTCTGCCCCATACAGCTATTAAATAATTTAAACGGGAGTGTACAAAAGCAAAATAAAATTTAAGTAAAATATGACGTGGAACAAAAGCTTTCACCCTCCATAAGACTCCGCTCAATTTTTTATGTAGTTGATCAATGTGGCAGAGCCATGACAGAGTTTCGTCTAGAATTATTACAAGATAGTTGAAGTTGGTAACCCTCTCTATAGTTGTATTGGATAGATTGAGATCGCAATTAAGTTCGATTTTTTTCCTTGGAGAGTGAAAAATCATGTACTTCGTTTTAGCAAGATTGAGGGTCAGGAGGTTAGCTGAAAAATATTTGTGAAGGAGTTTTAAATCTTCTTCCATGTTGGATATAAAAGCATTTGGACAGTTTTCAGGATAAAATAAGGCTGTATCATCAGCAAATAGACGAGATATACCACGCAGCGGTAATTTGCTGAGATCATTGATGTATAGTAAGAACAGTAAAGGTCCTATATTGCTGCCTTGTGGGACACCAACTTCCAAGCTCTCTAGAGAGCTCTTTGCCTCACCTAAGATGACAAATTGTTTCCTGTTAGCCAAGTAGCTGCGTATAAGATTGTTGGCTAGGCCTCTTATGCCATAACACTCCAATTTTTTCAGTAATATACCATGATTAAGAGTGTCGAAGGCCTTCTTAAGGTCTAGGAAGAGTTCACCCACGATTTTTTGGCATCTATTTTTTCAATCACAGAATCTAGCAATTCGCAGATGGCTGTAAGCGTACTTGTTCCAGGTTTAAACCCATATTGAAGATTGTAGAAAACATTATTTTCGTTTAGAAAGCTGTTCATTCTGGTTATTAAGAGCTTTTCGAAAACCTTACTAAAAATGCTTAAAGATGATATGGGACGGTAGTTATTAACATCGAGAGCATCTCCAGATTTAAATATTGGAATAACTCTAGCTGTCTTGAGACATTCAGGGTAGGTTCCTGTCTCTAAAATTTTGTTGAAGCATTCCGAGAGAATTTTTGCGAAATGTATACTATGATGTTTAAGCACCTGTGATGAAATATTGTCGGGGCCACTGCTTTTTTTGTTATTCAACGATTCAATTACTAACCCACTGACGCGGGTCTCAAAAACAAAGAGTTAGAAATCCGGTCAATATACCTGTAGGTGTCAAAACTTGAGTCAACGGATATGTTATTTGCGAGAGATTTTCCGATACTGGTGAAATAATTGTTAAAGGTCTTACATACTTCATGTTGGTTTTCTAGAATGAAGTTACCCGCTCTTAGGTTAATTTCAGTTTTGTTTTGTGATCTTCCGAGTATTAAGTTTACATTTTTCCATAATTTTGAACCTGGCGTGTTACTCAGAATATTTTCATAGTAGGATCTTTTACAATTCCTTTTGCAAAGGTCTACTTTTTTGGAAATGTTGTTTAGCATTTCTTTTAAATGTAGATTTTCCGGATGTTTTTTTACTCTTTTAAGATAATTATGTTTTATTCCAATAAGAGTCCAAAGATCGAAACTTATCCACGGACAATTATTTCCTTTAATTTTTACAGTTTTTTTGCACTTTTTTTGAACAAGATAAGAGCAAAGAGTTATAGGTGGAAATTATGTTACGAATACAACAGTCTGCATCCTCTACGACATTAATTCCTCTTAAGAAGTTTCCAAATCTCTCATTCAGTTGGGCGTAATTCATGATAGATTTTTCGAAAGTTATATTTTGTTTTTCGGATTTGAAATCAAAGGTCGTTACAATTTGATAATGATCGCTAATTTCGGTGAAAATGGTATCGTTTCTAATATGTGTTATATCGGTATATTTACAAATTACGTGGTCTAAAATGTTATTACTATTAGGTCTTGTAGTATGTGTATTTGAGCAAATAAATCCAAAGGATTCAAGGAGGGCTATGCACTTTATCACAGTATTGTTGTTTTCTAAATTAACAGGAACATTAACGTCACCTACAATAAAACAAGAATGATTATCGGGAACGGAAGACAACAGTGACTCTAGGTTGTCATGAAACATGTTGAAAGGATATGATGGTGGTCTGTAAATGCCGTGTACATCAATAATTTGACCGTTGACGGACAGCTCAACGGCTATACTGTGGAATCCGTCGGTAACAATATTGTTGATCGATTTGAATTTAAGATTATCACATACATAGCTACACCGCCATTTGGTTGACTGCGGCATGAGAAAAAAGAAGTGTATCCAGGAATTTTATACAGGGAACAATTTTCGTTCAAAAGCCATGTTTCACTTACAACGATTATATCAAAAATAACTTTAGAGTGTTCGATAATTTCTAATAAATTGTCAAACTTTTCCAGATCGATCATGCTTCGTATATTCCATTGGAAAATCCGTAACTAAGCAATATTGACAGTGCTTTGTTCGGATATGTTTCCTCTATCAGTGCTGATAATTTCATTATGATTTGTTTTGCTTCAAAAAAGTTACACGTGATGGAAGCCGCGAGACGAAAATTTATTTTGGACACCCACGTCAAAAATCCGGCGAGGTCGGGTTCAAAAATCGCGAAATCGTTAAAAATAGCCAAATCGACCGTGTGCAGCGTTCTTGAGCGTTTCTTTGAGATGCATACTATCGACCGGCAGGTTCATACCAAGCGTCATAGTGGAACTAAGGATCGGAAACTGCATTTAAAGGTGTTGAGAACGATCAAGGCAAACGCAGAGCAGTCGGACCATAACATCGCCAAGGAATTCAATGCCGACCGGTGCATCGTCAGAAGGATTCGTCTGCGTGAAGGAATACGATCTTATCGGGTCAGTAAGCAACCAAACCGGATATTGAAGAAGAATTTAGAAGCCAAAGAACGGGCCCGGAAGTTATACAACAAGATTCCAACGAAGTACGACGAATGCATGCTATTGCTTGATATGTATGTAAACGATTCATGCGAAAAAAAACTGGTAAGGGAGTGCTCCTGTCCATCCCATCTGAATGAAGTTGGGGTCTTTAGAAATCATACCCTTTTTTTCGTACCCAAAACCCCTGTCATAGCAAATTTAATCCCATTTGTTGATAAGTTTAAAGCTTTACATCAAAATTCATATGATACCCCTATCTTCCCTACCCTCTCCACATTGCAAGGCGTATGGTTCTATAACAATCGTAGAAACATATCTCGAACTCATATACCTTTCCATGCCATACTTGATTCTATTTACTGGTTTCTTCAACATTGATTGAGAACTTATGCTAACAAAATTGTATTGGGCCATCCTCCCCTCTTCCTTTGTTCCTACTCATTGGAAGAAGGGTTGTGCCTCAAATAACTATGGAACCATATCAAAATAATCTCTAATGTCAAATATTGTCCTTTTGTTAGATAAATCCTAGGGATATGCAAAAAATATGTGCCAGCCCTCCTCTTCCGTTATTATATCGTCAATCCAATGCTCCTACTGCAAGAAATGAATTGTTTCAAATAATCATAGAAATATTTCCATACCATACCAAAATTGGTTTCATTTGCTTGTTTAGTTGATTATTAAAATAATTCAAAACATGTAAGAGAGTAAGGATGGAGGGGTGAGTACTTAATATTGATAGGAATATTTCTTGTACTCAATTACTCAACTACCCTTTGATGCCAAATTTGGTTTCATTTGCTCAATTAACTCTCAAGTTATGCTAAAAAATTCCCCTTTCCCCATTTATATCTCCCCGCTGAAAAAAGAGGAGCCTCGGTATACCATACAATCATTTCTCGTATTCAAATACCCTTCCATGCCAAATTTGGTTCCATTTGCTCGATAAGTTTCCGAGTTGTGTATAAAAAATTTATGGAAGCTCCCTCCCCCTTTCCATCCTCCCCGCGTGAAGAAGGGAGGAGTCTCAAATAATCATTGAAAGATTTCCTGTATTCAAATACCCTTACATGCCAAATTTGGTTTCATTTGCTTGATTAGTTCTCGAGTAGACTGCCCCAAATTTGTACGAAAAGTTTCTAGCTTGTGAAATGTTATGCGCTGCAAGCTTAAATTGGTTCTAGGCCTAGTACAAGGTCTCATGCCAAATTTCGGCCAGATCGGATCACGGGAAGGGGTCACCCAACGAGCCTAAAGTTTGTATGGGATTTTGAGACATTTTTTTCGGGAGGAACATAAAAATCCAGTTCAACATAAAAAACTTTTGTCCCCTTCGGCTGATTTCTGAAACGGGTTTTCTTAAAGCCTAAACTATGACAAATATTTCATCCAAAAATTGCATTGGGGGGCAAACGAAATGAGTGGCGTATGAGGAACAGTCAATTGAGTTTGACTGACCAAGAGGTTTCACAGTCACAGCTTTTTGACTAATGACGATGACTTTTGCCAAGCCTGATCTGTTAACATAATTTTAACTCGACATCACCTGGTGACTGAACAGCATAACTCATTAGTAAACATTCAAGTAGAATATCTAAATATATTCGGTTGCTTCATCAAAATTTTTGAACAACAATTTATGATACAATTTTTAATGCTAGCAAGCAACAAATGTCATTTTTAATTAGGTTTTTATGGCCTTAGAAAGTGTTCAAATAAATGAAAGTTTTGGAAATATTTTGCTTTCAATAAAATTGTAATATATATTTTATACAGATGCTTGTTGACCCCAAAGGTTGGAGCCATAAGTAATTAAATGTCAATACAAAATTTCTGTCCATCCCTATCACCAGCTTAAGATTTGAAAACATTTTTTTCAGATTTCTTTATTATTCTTACATTTAATTCTTACCTAAATATCGTGTTATCGTTCCACGTGTAGTTTATTTTTCGAGCTCCATCTAATTCATGGGCCTATTCAGTGCTCACCAGCACGCCAATCGAAATGGCATCGACCGAGCGATTCATCGTTGGAGGCTCTCCTGGCGCTGATCTGGGAAAAATTCCTTACTAATTAAATTTATGATACACTTTTATTTATGAGCGCCGAACGTTTAATTTATTTGATGAATTATTATCATTATTATTCGCTACCATTTCGCATTGGGCTCAGGTATGACGGCAAATCGCGACCGATCCATTACTTCTTGGCTTCAACTTCTGGCTAACTTTTAAAGGTGATGCTCGGCTTCTCGGTCTCGTCAGTTTCATTCCAACGAAGATAAAGACTGAATATTACGACAGAACATCTCCTTAGAAGAACGGACTGACCGCGCTTCTCGACCTGCGAGATTGACTTTCGAGATGAATTAGTTGTGGAGGTGCAATAAAATAAAAACTCCTACAAAGCGAAAAGCGTTTTTGGACTGATGCACTTTTCGGATGGATTTTTCCCGCGCCTGCAGACGTATTTTACTGTTCCGCATTAGGATCGTTCCCCTTTTGAAAGTCAATGAGACTACGCCGCTCGATGATGAGGGAGAGTGTAAGAACTTTTTAGGGGGGACTCTAAGATGTTGTTTTATGGGAAAACAGAAAGGAGGAAAAAATCGATAAAATCAAAAGTCAATCCACACACTGTCCTGGGAAGCTGCGTTTCAATACAGTTTCAAAGAGGAATATAAAAAATACACGAAAACAGTAGCGCTTTACAAGATTGAGATCCTACGATAAGAATCGGAAAAGATTTTTGGTCATTTTCGGCGGCTTTTGGGATGTTTGGGATTATAAATATTGATGAATCGAACAGGCAATCCCAGTGAAGGCTTGCAACAGTTGACGATGGAATTCGACGCGTGAGATCTGGTATGGATCGGTTAGATACTTTTTCTTGGAATCATTATGGATTTTTTTGTGATTGGATGTTTTATAAATCTTTTTTTTTTTCTTTCTATAGATTATAAGAAAAAAAAACTTACGAAGGATAGTATAATTTTAGTACAAAGACTGACTAGAAAACTATTCTTCATATATTTCTGTCCCGATGACTATTTGGCTAAATTAAAAGCAATTTTGATGAAACAGGAATCTCATGAGGAAAAAATCAGAACTAAAACAAACTGGAACTTATTTCCATCAAATAAGGCTGGAACAAATTTCAATTTCTTCTTTTGTCACCCCCCCCCCCCCCTTCGAAATTTCCGAAAAACTCGAGGGGGGAAATAAATAAAGATTGAAGTATTACATGTAAATTTTGTGAACAAATTCAATTATCTTAAAGATTACAAGACCAAAAACCAAATTTTGGAAGATGGGAGGTATTTCACCTTTTCAATTCTTGATTTTATTGAATTTTTCGATGAAAAAATTACTTGATTTATAGATTTTGTGCAATGATATTGTTGCTATTTTGTTGTATACAAGATTTCGTGCAATTTATTCCAATTTCCGGCCTAATAAGAAAGAAAAAATGCAAATTCAGGAAATAAAATAGTTTTAAACATTTTCTTGGATTATTGATCATTTCTAACCACGAAGTAATTGATATTTTTCAATAATTTTCTGATCAAAAGAACAAAAAAGTTCTATTATTCAAAAATTAGAAAATAGCACTTTGTAGTATATGCAATGAACACAGGCTAGTAGACAAACTTTTAGTATTATTTTTGTCTGATATTTATAAACTGTTAAATGAAAACTAATATGGGCAAAAAAGTAAATGGAACTTTTATTTATAGAACTAGCGATTGGATACTTGGAACATGGAACTGCCGATCTGTAAATTTTGTGGGCAGTACCCACGTGCTCTCCAACGAATTGAAAAGCCACTGCGACATCGTAGCGCTGCAGGAGGTGTGCTGGAAGGACTTCACGGTACGTACGTATCCAGATGGTCGTGCCATCTACCAGAGCTGCGGCAACACACACGAGCTTGGAACAGCTTTTATAGTGATGGGAAAGATGCAAAAGCGCGTGATCGGGTGGTGGCCGATCAACTCACGAATGTGCCGGTTGAGAATCAAGGGCCGGTTTTTCAACATCAGCATCATCAACGTGCACAGCCCTCACCTCGGAAGTACCGGTGACGAAAAAGACGAATTTTACGTGCAGCTGGAGCGTGAATACGACCGTTGCCCAAAACATGATATCAAGATCGTCATCGGGGATTTTAATGCTCAGGTCGGCCAGGAGGAGGAGTTCGAACCGACAATTGGAAGGTTCAGTGCACACCAGCTGACCAACGAAAACGGCCTTAGACTTATAGATTTCGCCGCCTCCAAACGAATGGCCGTACGCAGTATCTTTTTCCAGAACCGCCTTCCACACAAGTACACTTGGAGCTCATCGTCCCAAACGCAATCACAGATCGACCACGTTTTGATTGACAGCAGGCACTTCTCGGACATCATCGACGTCAGATCCTGTCGAGGCGCCAACATCGAGTAAGACCACTATCTGATGATGGTGAAGATGCGCCCAAAACTCTCCGTAGTGAACAATACACGAAACCGGCGCCCGCCTCGGTTAAACATCGCACGACTGAAGCAACCTGAGGTCGCGGCAGACTACGCGCAATCGGTCGAAGCAGCGCTGCCGGCAGAGGGCGAGCTTGACGAAGCCCCTCTCGAAGACTGTTGGGATACAATCAAGACAGCCATCAACAGTGCTGCGGAGAACGTCATCGGTTATGTGGAGCGAACTCGACGGAACGACTGGTTCGACGAGGAGTGTAGGAGGGTGATGGACGGAGAGAATGCCGCGCGGGCGGCAGTAGTGCAAAGAGGCACCCGCCGAAATGTAGAAAATCACCGACAGCGGAGGAGGCAGCAGGTCCGAATTTTCCAGGAGAAAAAGCGCCGCCTGGAGGAGGAGGAGCTTGAGGAGCTGGAGCAGCTGCATCGTTCCCAAGAAACACGAAAGTTCTATCAGAAACTCAACGCATCCCGCAAAGGCTTCGTGCCGCAAGCCAAAATGTGCCGGGATAAGGACGTGTGCATCCTGAAGGACAATCGTGCTGATCAGACTGATCAAGGCGACGATGGATGGAACGCAGTGCTGTGTACGGATTTTGGGTGAATTGTCGAATTCATTCGAATCGCGCAGGGGGCTTCGACAAGGTGATGGTCTATCCTGCATGATGTTCAACGTGGCGCTAGAAGGTGTTATTCAACGAGCGGTGGGCGAAATGCGGGGCATGACTTTCAACAGATCCAGTAAACTTATCTGCTTTGCCGATGACATTGATATAGTCGGCAGATCATCTGCGGCGGTGGAGGCGATCTAACGCAAAGTGAAACGCGAAGCAGGAAGGATTGGGTTGATGATTAATACAAACAAGACGAAGTCCTCCTCTTACGACTCGGGACCCGACCCCTTATCATAATGACTCTGGGTTGACCACACAAACCTCTTCGCCTGAAGGTTTGAGTCATGACCTCTCCTCTAACGACTCGAAGCCTGACCTCTTATCTTCAGGGTTCGAAGTTTGCCACCTTTGCCCGTCGTGTGCCAGATCGAGAGCAGCTTATCCTAGACTCGCGCCTGTCACGGCACACGCGCGGGTCTTAACGCAACGACTCGGATGATTCCCGACGAAGACGTCATCATACACCGACTCGAATGGCTCACCCGGCGTCGAGAGCCACTCTACCCGTGGGTATTCCCCGAACGTGGAATAACCCTTTCCCAACTATTTCCACTGCGAAGAAGGTCATGTCTTATCCTTGCAGCTTCTGTCGTTGAGAACCGCTCTACTCGGATACTCCCCGAAGGTGGAGCATCCTACGCACGAACGCGGCGCACCCACGACATCCGCTACGCAGAAGGTATTGTCTTATCTTTGTAACTTCAAACCGCGGGGTTGGACGCACTCTACTCGACAGCCCCCCGTCGATGAGGTCAGTCTACTCCGACCGTTGTCCGGTCTTCTTTATCCCCCTTGGCTAGAAACCCTAGGATTTTCCTGCCCGTTGTGTGCCAGATCGAGAGCAGTTTATCCTAGACTCGCGCCTGTCACGGCACACATTCGGGACTTGGAACGCTACGACTCGGATGTTTCCCGACGGTGACGACATCCTACACCGACTCGAGAGGCTCGCCCGGCGTCGAGAGCCTCTCTACCCGTGGGTATCCCCCGACAGTGGTTAACCCTCTTCTCTCGAGATCCGCTACGAAGACGGTAAAGTCTTATCCCCGCAGTTTCCCTCTTAGGAAGCGACACTACTCGGATACCCCCCGACGTTGGGTATCCTACACACGTTCGCGGCGCACCCCTGACCTCCGCTACGCAGAAGATGATTCCTTATCTTTGTAGCTTCGATTAAGGGATCGGACGCACACTACTCAGATGCTCCCCGTCGATGGAGTCATCCTACACCGTTCGCGGACTGCCGTTGGTTCCAGCTCCTCTGCAGGGCAGTCATGATCCGGGTGAATCCATCGCTGACCGCATGCCAAGTGTTGGAATCCGCACACATCCTCTGTACAACGTTTTCTGCTGTACAACGTTATCTGCTGTCGGGCCCACAGGCAGCAAATATGGAAGTACGTACCGCCGCAAACCTCGGACACACCTACACCACAATCTGGGCAGTATGGCGAAGCCACATGTCCAAACCGGTAGTGGTACTTCATGAAGCATCCATGACCAGTCAGGAATTGCGTCATATAGAAGTCCACTTCACCGTGCCTTCTTCCGATCCAGCTCCCGATGTGCGGGATGGGTCCACCTTCCTCTCGTTGAGCTGTCCCACAGCTACTGCCAGTTGGACATCGAGTCCTTATTGGCGAGGTCTCGTACATTGGGCTTGTCTTTGTTGTCGTAGCAATAGACATCCTCCTCAAGCAAAACCGAGATGGACATAACACCCGCTACTACGCAGGCGGCTTCGGACGACATGGTCCGGTATCCGCTGATAACCCGCAGGTTCATCAGCCGCTGAACGCTGCTAAGTCGCTGCAGGTTACAGCTTCTTCCCAGGGCCTGCCTCCAGGCCGCTGCTCCGTACCGCAAGATCGAAGTGGTCACGCTTGCTAGGATCCGCCTTTTGCTGCTTTGGATGGCCGAGGAGTTCGGCATCATTCGTGTGAGTGCGGCCGTGGCCATTGCCGCTCTCTTGCACACGTATTCGACATGGCTCGTAAACCTGAGCCTGTCGTCAATCATCACCCCTAAGTACTTGATTGCGCGTTTGGACACGATATTGCACGGTCCAACGGCAATGGTACCTGTTTGGGGTGAGATCAGAGATGCAAAGCATCGCATCATTTTGTAAGCAACGTTTGACTTTTTCCCGACCACATCAAACTAACTTCATCTTCGGAAGCGTCGGCTTGCGAACATAGCACGCCGACTTTTGATCGTAAATGAACGCATCGCAACGACGCTGTGGCACGATTGGTTCAAATGACTGCATCTCTTAAGTTCATTCCGATGCTTTGCGAACAGTTCGCCTACTGATTTTAAGGCGACGTCAACCGAAGGATCCGTTCGTTTGAATTTATCGGGGATAAGTACAAACGACCTTATCGAGATAGGGTCGTTTGAACATTCAATTGAATGTTCACTTTTGAACGTTCAATTGGATGTTCGTCTGATGCGTTCGGCAGGCTAAGGCAAGACGCCGAGCCGTGTTAGGATGGGATGGATTATCGATAAGGTGCATTGCTTGCGTGTGGTGTTCGGACGTCGCTCGACGATTGAGGGTGTCGGGTGTCTTGTAGCGCGCGGATGACTAGGTAAAGAGAATGAGGCGCAGTTACAGTTTACTTTAAAAGTCCAATTTTACTGAATAAAATGCAAACCGCCCAACTACGGTTGGGCTTGTAAGAGATTGTTTATTCTTTTTCAATCCAATTTGCGGATATTGGCTGTTTGCTTTAGTTCTGAACCTTAAACTAAAGCAAACCATCAATATCCGCGAAATTTAATTTCAGGTTCAGTATGCATGAAATTCTGTTTTCAGATTTCAGATTCCCATTTCAGATTCCCATTTCAGATTCAGATTTAAGATTCAAATTTCAGATTCAGATTTCAGATTCAAATTTCAGATTCAGATTTCAGATTCAGATTCAGATTTCAGATTTGAGATTCAGATTTCAGATTCAGATTTTAGATTCAGATTTCAGATTCAGATTTCAGATTCAGATTTCAGATTTAGATTTCAGATTCAGATTTCAGATTCAGATTTCAGATTCAGATTTCAGATTCAGATTTCAGATTCAGATTTCAGATTCAGATTTCAGATTCAGATTTCAGATTCAGATTTCAGATTCAGATTTCAGATTCAGATTTCAGATTCAGATTTCAGATTCAGATTTCAGATTCAGATTCAGATTTCAGATTTGAGATTCAGATTTCAGATTCAGATTTCAGATTCAGATTTCAGATTTCAGATTTCAGATTTCAGATTCCAGATTTCAGACTCAGATTTCAGATTCAGATTTCAGATTCAGATTTCAGATTCAGATTTCAGATTCAGATTTCAGATTCAGATTTCAGATTCAGATTTCAGATTCAGATTTCAGATTCAGATTTCAGATTCAGATTTCAGATTCAGATTTCAGATTCAGATTTCAGATTCAGATTTCAGATTCAGATTTCAGATTCAGATTTCAGATTCAGATTTCAGATTCAGATTTCAGATTCAGATTTCAGATTCAGATTTCAGATTCAGATTTCAGATTCAGATTTCAGATTCAGATTTCAGATTCAGATTTCAGATTCAGATTTCAGATTCAGATTTCAGATTCAGATTTCAGATTCAGATTTCAGATTCAGATTTCAGATTCAGATTTCAAATTCAGATTTCAGATTCAGATTTCAGATTCAGATTTCAGATTCAGATTTCAGATTCAGATTTCAGATTCAGATTTCAGATTCAGATTTCAGATTCAGATTTCAGATTCAGATTTCAGATTCAGATTTCAGATTCAGATTTCAGATTGGAAATGGCCTTCCGCTCATTAAGAGTTGATGTTTAACAGTACATTTACGACTAGCGCTTCAACGTTAACCCAATCATCTCATACTTATACACATTGAGCTTAAATATATTGAGTCCCAAATTCGTGGCGTACACAATATGATTAAGAATAATATTAATACAATATTAATATTAATGAAAAATATGATAATATTTTGTTCACAAGAACTATCAGTAAATGCAATGAAATGATTAACTGTTGGTAGTATATTTCAAACATGATTAACTTTTCAAATGCCAATTAAATTCCTTTTTATTCCGTCCCGATGGAATGAACACTTCGTATAGGAAATGACGTTTGGGTTGGTGGCAAAGGGGTCTGCTTTTATACCCCTTCGGCTCCAAACAAAAAGTAATTTTCAGTAAGCAGGACCTCAAATATGAATCTGAAATCTAAACCCAAAATCTTAACCTTAATTCTAAAACTGAATACTTAATATGAAACCAGAATCCGATATCTGAATCAGGATCTGAAATTTGAAATCTAAATCAAAATATGATTCTGAAATCCGAATGTAAAATCTCAATCTGAAATCTGAATCTGAAATCTGAACCTGAAATCTGAATCTGAAATCTGAATCTGAAATCTGAATCTGAAATCTGAATCTGAAATCTAAATCTGAAATCTGAATCTGAAATCTGAATCTGAAATCTGATTCTGAAATCTGAATCTGAAATCTGAATCTGAAATCTGAATCTCAAATCTGAAATCTGAAATCTGAATCTGAAATCTGAATCTGAAATCTGAATCTGAAATCTGAATCTGAAATCTGAATCTGAAATCTGAAATCTGAATCTGAAATCTGAATCTGAAATCGTTGGTTGTTGAATGGCAAACTCAGTCTTTGTACGTGTCGTTTATTTAATACATTTCCTTACGTTTCGGCTCTGTTTGGAGCCTTCATCAGAGGTTTCTAAAAATGTGTATTTTGTTATAATTTGTGTACATTGATGTTTATGAAAGAATTGGATTTTTGTAGGTTATGCTTACGTATTGTTGACGATGTGATTTTTGGCGGGAGTACTAGATGTGAGTTTTTTTGTGGATTAAAATCCGCTGTAAATTGTAATTGGTTTATAATTTTGTGTTTTCCAATAAATGGATGTTCTACGGTAGTTTTAGATTTTAGGGGGCTTACTTTGCGTCGGGTTTTGGAAAACATCGGATTTTTGTAACTTCGGTTTGTACGATTCGACCACACGACTTATCACTTTGTCACTACGGATTTGTTTTAGAGGGGAGATTGTGTGTTTGTGTGTGTGTTATTTTGTTGTTATTATGGGAGGTTGTTTTGAGAGCGAGAGAGTTTTGATGTTTGTTTTGATCGGGTTCGCTGGGCTATTGGCTCGTTGATGTTGGATGTGTTGGATGAGTCTCGTTCGGTCGTTGATGTGGCTGTAGTTGTTTCATCTGTTGGGTGGTTATTTTGGTTTGGGCTGGAGGTATCGTCGGCTATTGTTGATGTTTCGTTTTGTTGCTGGTTGTTTGGCTGATGTTGATTGCTTTGTGGTGGGTGGTTTGTGCTTCTTGTTTTGGTGGTTTGTTTTTTGGCTATGCTTAGAAGTCCGGCATAGGCTGTGCTGAGACTTGCTATGTCAGATCGGTGGTTGACGGCATTACCTTCGGTGCTAATGTGGCACATTTCCAGTATGGGGAGAGCATAGGGTTTGTATGTGTGGTCTATTATTCTTACTTGGGTGAAATCAAACGTGTGGTTGAACTTGGCGCAGTGTTCGACGAGTGCTGTTTCACTGCAGATATCGGTTATCTGTTTATCGGCTGGAGTGAAACCGTTGTTTCGGAGTTGTTCGAGTTTGTTGACTAGGAATTTGTGACCATTCATTCGCTTTCTAAGATGTTGTGTACTCATTCCAATGTACTTTTTTGAGCAATCGGTACATGGATCATCCGCAACAACGATCACACATTGATGACCAAATGGTACAGCAAATCAATTTCCTCGGGCCGACTCCTTAACTACCAATCGTTCCATCCGATCAACATGAAGTTGAATGTTGCACTCAATTTCATTAAACGCATCCAAACACTTTCGACCGACGATAACATAGCACAGCAGAATCAAACCATACGCACACACCTACAGCAAAACGATTTTCCAGCTGGACTTATAAACCGATTAATAAACAGCACTACAAGAAAAAAAGCACCACCAAACAACACCAATCCGGCAGAAAATCAAACACCCAGCACACCGATCGAAACGAAATACCGATCACTGACATATGTACCACATCTCAGCCAGAACATAGCCAAACTCTTCAAAACCCAATATCCAGAACTACATATCGCCCACAAAATTGTCAACAGCAACAAATCGGTCATCAGCAACGTCAAGGACCCAGTCGATAAAATGCTCCAGTACAACACCATATACTCCATTCCATGTACCGATTGCTCAAAAAAGTACATTGGAATGAGTACACAACATCTTAGAAAGCGAATGAATGGTCACAAATTCCTAGTCAACAAACTCGAACAACTCCGAAACAACGGTTTCACTCCAGCCGATAAACAGATAACCGATATCTGCAGTGAAACAGCACTCGTCGAACACTGCGCCAAGTTCAACCACACGTTTGATTTCACCCAAGTAAGAATAATAGACCACACATACAAACCCTATGCTCTCCCCATACTGGAAATGTGTCACATTAGCACCGAAGGTAATGCCGTCAACCACCGATCTGACATAGCAAGTCTCAGCACAGCCTATGCCGGACTTCTAAGCATAGCCAAAAAACAAACCACCAAAACAAGAAGCACAAACCACCCACCACAAAGCAATCAACATCAGCCAAACAACCAGCAACAAAACGAAACATCAACAATAGCCGACGATACCTCCAGCCCAAACCAAAATAACCACCCAACAGATGAAACAACTACAGCCACATCAACGACCGAACGAGACTCATCCAACACATCCAACATCAACGAGCCAATAGCCCAGCGAACCCGATCAAAACAAACATCAAAACTCCCTCGCTCTCAAAACAACCTCCCATAATAACAACAAAATAACACACACACAAACACACAATCTCCCCTCTAAAACAAATCCGTAGTGACAAAGTGATAAGTCGTGTGGTCGAATCGTACAAACCGAAGTTACAAAAATCCGATGTTTTCCAAAACCCGACGCAAAGTAAGGCCCCTAAAATCTAAAACTACCGTAGAACATCCATTTATTGGAAAACACAAAATTATAAACCAATTACAATTTACAGCGGATTTTAATCCACAAAAAAACTCACATCTAGTACTCCCGCCAAAAATCACATCGTCAACAATACGTAAGCATAACCTACAAAAATCCAATTCTTTCATAAACATCAATGTACACAAATTATAACAAAATACACATTTTTAGAAACCTCTGATGAAGGCTCCAAACAGAGCCGAAACGTAAGGAAATGTATTAAATAAACGACACGTACAAAGACTGAGTTTGCCATTTAACAACCAACGAAAATCAAATCACAGTCGATAACTCCAAAAAAAGAATCTGAAATCTGAATCTGAAATCTGAATCTGAAATCTGAATCTGAAATCTGAATCTGAAATCTGAATCTGAAATCTGAATCTGAAATCTGAATCTGAAATCTGAATCTGAAATCTGAATCTGAAATCTGAATCTGAAATCTGAATCTGAAATCTGAATCTGAAATCTGAATCTGAAATCTGAATCTGAAATCTGAATCTGAAATCTGAATCTGAAATCTGAATCTGAAATCTGAATCTGAAATCTGAATCTGAAATCTGAATCTGAAATCTGAATCTGAAATCTGAATCTGAAATCTGAATCTGAAATCTGAATCTGAAATCTGAATCTGAAATCTGAATCTGAAATCTGAATCTGAAATCTGAATCTGAAATCTGAATCTGAAATCTGAATCTGAAATCTGAATCTGAAATCTGAATCTGAAATCTGAATCTGAAATCTGAATCTGAAATCTAAATCTGAAATCTGAAATCTGAATCTGAAATCTGAATCTGAAATCTGAATCTGAAATCTGAATCTGAAATCTTAATCTGAAATCTGAATCTGAAATCTGAATCTAAAATCTGAATCTGAAATCTGAATCTGAAATCTGAATCTGAAATCTGAATCTGAAATCTGGAATCTGAAATCTGAAATCTGAAATCTGAAATCTGAATCTGAAATCTGAATCTGAAATCTGAATCTGAAATCTGAATCTGAAATCTGAATCTGAAATCTGAATCTGAAATCTGAATCTGAAATCTGAATCTGAAATCTGAATCTGAAATCTGAATCTGAAATCTGAATCTGAAATCTGAATCTGAAATCTGAATCTGAAATCTGAATCTGAAATCTGAATCTGAAATCTGAATCTGAAATCTGAATCTGAAATCTGAATCTGAAATCTGAATCTGAAATCTGAATCTGAAATCTGAATTGGAAATCTGAATCTGAAATCTGAAATCTGAATCTGAAATCTGAATCTGAAATCTGAATCTGAAATCTGAATCTGAAATCTGAATCTGAAATCTGAATCTGAAATCTTAATCTGAAATCTGAATCTGAAATCTGAATCTAAAATCTGAATCTGAAATCTGAATCTGAAATCTGAATCTGAAATCTGAATCTGAAATCTGGAATCTGAAATCTGAAATCTGAAATCTGAAATCTGAATCTGAAATCTGAATCTGAAATCTGAATCTGAAATCTGAATCTCAAATCTGAAATCTGAATCTGAATCTGAATCTGAAATCTGAATCTGAAATCTGAAATCTGAATCTGAAATCTGAATCTGAAATCTGAATCTGAAATCTGAATCTGAAATCTGAATCTGAAATCTGAATCTGAAATCTGAATCTGAAATCTGAATCTGAAATCTGAATCTGAAATCTGAATCTGAAATCTGAATCTGAAATCTGAATCTGAAATCTGAATCTGAAATCTGAATCTGAAATCTGAATCTGAAATCTGAATCTGAAATCTGAAACTGCGCCTCATTCTCTTTACCTAGTCATCCGCGCGCTACAAGACACCCGACACCCTCAATCGTCGAGCGACGTCCGAACACCACACGCAAGCAATGCACCTTATCGATAATCCATCCCATCCTAACACGGCTCGGCGTCTTGCCTTAGCCTGCCGAACGCATCAGACGAACATCCAATTGAACGTTCAAAAGTGAACATTCAATTGAATGTTCAAACGACCCTATCTCGATAAGGTCGTTTGTACTTATCCCCGATAAATTCAAACGAACGGATCCTTCGGTTGACGTCGCCTTAAAATCAGTAGGCGAACTGTTCGCAAAGCATCGGAATGAACTTAAGAGATGCAGTCATTTGAACCAATCGTGCCACAGCGTCGTTGCGATGCGTTCATTTTTTTCAACCACAAGTTAGGCGTCGTAGCTGATCTTAACCTTTTCAAGAAATAATCAGCTTGCGACTTTTTCTCGACGACGTTTGCGCTGAACGTTCATTTGCACCTCTGGGTGAGATCAGGTTGGTGATAAGCACCATCTCGGTTTTGTGGTGGGCTAGACGCAGGCACTTGGAGTGCATCCAGCTTTCCACTGCCTGTATAGCTACCGTGGCCAGTAGCTCAACCTCCGCTATTGAGGAGCCTCTCGCCAAGAGAACTACATCATCCGCAAATCCTACGAGTTCAGCTCCAGATGGGAGGCTCGTTCGTAGGAGTTCGTCGTAAGTGATGTTCCACAGAACCGGGCCGAGTATTGACCCCTGTGGAACACCCGCCGAAACCTCTTGTGTTCGCAAACCCTCGCCGTTCATATACTGCAGTTGGCGATTGTGGAAGTAACTTTCCTCAAGCCTATACAGATATGCCGGGATCCTCATTTGGATGAGCGACGACGCAATCGCTGTCCAACTGACACTGTTGAAGGCGTTCTTCACATCCAGAGTGACAACCGCGCAAAAGCGGAGCCCTCTCCTCTTGGTCAGCCTGGCTCTGTCCGCTACCTCGATGACCAAGCGGATGGCATCTACGGTGCTGCGGCCTCGACGGAAACCAAACTGTTTCCCCGAGAGTCCGCCCTCGCTTTCAGTATACCTCTGAAGTCGGTTCTGAATCACCTTCTCCAGGACCTTACCCGCTGTATCCAGTAGACAGATCGGCCGATATGCCGATGGGTCTCCTGGACGCTTACCCGGTTTTGGCAGAAGGACGAGTTTCTGCCGTTTCCACGTGTCAGGGAACACCGTTATTCGCTCTTCAGCGCTGGTGTCCCAGTCATACGGGACTGTTGGCCAGCGGGTAACATCGTGCTGTAGGAACAGCTCATTGATGATGACTCTCAGTTTATCGGGGCACGTTTCAGGTGGTGCACCCCCACTTTTAGTTCTGCCCATGACTATCCGATAGGCATCACCCCATGGACAGTCGTTGGCGTCACGGCATAGCTGCTTGAAACGTGCCCTCTTACTTGCGTTGATGGCCCTGCGGAGGGCCGATCTCGCGTTTGTGAAGAGTGGCCTACGCTCTGTTCGCTCTTCTTGGGCCCTTGCGTTCTGCATCCTGCGCCTTGCCCTATGGCAGTCGGCACGCAGACCCGCAATTTCCTCCGTCCACCAATAGACGGATGGCCTAGTGTTTTTATGCTTGGCCCTTCTCGTCATCGCAGCATCGTAAGCAGTGCAACGCTTCGATAAAAACGTTTTGGTCGAGCTGCGTTGTCTTCCAGAGGCGTTCTCCTGTACGAGACTCGCGTCTACCTGTCCGCGTACTTGAGCCTAGCCGATAGCGAATCGCGAAGTGATCGCCATTCGTGTAGGCCTCGCTCACCATCCAATCGCATACCAACCCCGGGCTACCGAAGGTGACATCTATGGTTGACTCGCTCCCGTTCCAACCCTGGTAGGTACTGGTGTTCCCTACGTTGGCCAGATCCACATTAAGCCTCGCCAGGGCTTCTAAAAGTATTTGACCTCTGGGGTTCGTGAGGTGGCTACCCCATTCTTCGGCCCATGCGTTAAAGTCGCCAGCAATAACGATGGGGCTTTTCCCCGTTATCACCTCTATCATCTTGTCAACCATAGTGCCGAACCTCTCCAAGGACCATCTTGGGGGAGCATAGCAGCTACAGAAGTAGATCCCGTTAACTTTGGCCACCACCATGCCTTCGTTTTCCGTCGCCACCACTTCTTGTATGGGGAAACTACCTGTAACCCATATCGCGGCCAGTTTGGCATCGTCGGTCGCCCAATTAATACAGCTGTTGTGCTGTGTAGCAGTGGTTGAGGTTAAGTTGGACGACCTCTATGTTCTTGGCGCCCGGGGTGGTACCGCCTGCGCCTTTGTGTAGGCGGAGCACCTAGGGTTACCAGCAGCGTGGTCTCCAGCGCAGACAGGGCATTTAGCAGGCTTCTTGCGGTTAGCCGACTTGTGGCCGGTTTCGCTGCAGCGCCAGCATATGCCGCTTCTGTCTGGCCCAGTGCAGTCGAACGACTTGTGACCGTTCAACAGGCACTTGAAGCACCGGTCCGGTTGCTGGGGACTGGTCGAGCAGATTTTGCACTGCTCGACCAGTGCCACCCGCAGTTCATCTTCCGTCGTGACTTCATCCAGGTTTTTAACCCGGATGGTCACCTCCTTACAGATGGCACGCACCTCAGCCTTGTCGCCAAGGGCTTCGGCGGCCTTAGCCATAAGGGTCCCGCTGGAGTTTCCAGCACCACGCTTTAGTTCGAGGATCATCTCTCGGTGCATGTCCGACGGATCCTCCGAACTATTTCGCCTAGATTGGCGAGGTCTTTGTTTCCCTCAGATGCTTTGACGATAATCGCCTCGCCCCTCTCCCTGACGCGGCGTTTGCGTCGTTGGGGTCGGGGTTTGGATTTTCCCGTCTCCGTACCTTTGGGCCTTCCCCTTTTGCGCGATACCGTTTGCCATCCGGTATTCGCGCTCGTCGGCTTCTCTGCCTTTTCGGCAGGGATTTCCGCCCGCTTGGAAGCGCTGGCCGCAGGATTCTGCCGGACAGACGGATCCTCCGCTCTTTTCTTTGGGTCACCGGGTCTGAGTTCCCCGGGAGACCCTCTCACGTTTGCTGTTGCCAGCAAACGCAAGGCCACCATCTGTTTGGGCAAAGGCATTGACCTTTTTCGAGCGAATGCGATCCGCCCTCAGAGGGGTCTCTGCCGGCCCTCGCTCCTTTGGTCTGGCCTCAGGCTCCGCAAGACGTTCCACTACAGCTTTGATGGCTGCGATTAAAAGCTGCATCACCCTGGCTAGTTTCTCGTGTATTTCCTTGTGGATGTTGGACTTCCCCTTCACACATTCTACAAGGTCAGCGATGCCAGCCATGGCCTTGACCAACTCTACTGGAGCTCCCGGATCATGGAGTTCCGGGGAGTTCAGTAGGTCCTCCAGCGCTTCCTGTACCTCTTCGTACGGGTCCGCACGAACATCGCTCGGTGTTTCCACCGACGTCACCGTCGGGTCCACCGGGTTGACAGATTGCCTAACCGGCGAACGCCTAAGGCTACTCCCGCCGAACGGGTTCGGGCTCTCGCCTTTATCCGTTCCGTCTTTTTTTGCTTCTTTTGATTTTTTTCTCATTTTGAATCCCACGAGTGGCAAGGTAATGAACGGTCCACTGCGCCAGTGACCTGCTTAGCGCAGCAAGGACTGGGATACTGTGGGGTGTGTCCCGGTGCCCGGTCCCGGTGTCCCGGCGTGAAAAATATTAAATAAAGTGTGTTGGACCGACACTACAGTGCCTAAGATGGACTGCACAAGCAGCCGCGGTCGGGAAGACTTAGCCCTCGCACGAAATGTAACCTGTACATAATCGGATGCGCTCATTATACCGATTGTTCTTTAAGGGCACGAGACGTGGATATTGCTCGAGGAGGACCTGCGATCACTTGGAATATTCGAGCGACGAGTGTTAAGAACAATCTTTGGCGGTGTGTAGGATAACGGAGTGTGGAGGCGAAGGATGAACCACGAGCCAGAACATTAGGTTTGAACAAAACTTAAATCTGTAGTTCAGATTCAAAGCTTTTACGAAAAAAAAGGTTCCGAGCGTCGGAATAAGCTTCCAAACTGCATGCCAATTTTGTATATTCATTTGAATTAATTTTGAGTACGGAACTTAAAGTAATTATACAAAAAAATTCTTAATTTGCTTGTTCCGAGAAAATCCATGCGATTTTTTTTAAACTTAATTGTTATGTTAATTTCAACCTGAAAAGTCATATTAGGAAATATTTTTTTTGTTGTTATGTTTAATCGGATCTAACCAGCTGTTCTCAATCAATCTCAGACTTACACCAATTTTCATGATTTTTTCATGAAAATAGATTAAAAGTTGTTTAGCTTTAATTTTTTTTTATTAATTTTACATTTAAATAAAAGAGAAGTTCGGATAAGTTTAACATTTTGTAAAAGATTGTAACAAGATTGTAAAAACATTTTTTTTATTTCTTCGAGGATTTATAATATTTTTATAATTGTTTATTAGAGACTTGCTGGTTCAAGCTTATCTTTATCATTTATCAGATAATAATTTATCATCGCTGGGATGTTTCTGATGAAGATAAAAAAAAAA
This sequence comes from Uranotaenia lowii, assembly GCF_029784155.1. NCBI lineage: Eukaryota > Metazoa > Arthropoda > Insecta > Diptera > Culicidae > Uranotaenia > Uranotaenia lowii. The sequence continues at coordinate 281,394,566 of NC_073693.1, read as the reverse complement.
ACAGAAAAACTTACACTACCACTTTAGAGCATTGTTTACGAAATTTTGGACTTTAAAAATTTCTTCCTGTTAAAACTTGAAATTTTTGTTTTAGTCTGCATTGGAGATGATAAAAGAACGCGAGTGCTTAATATTAGGATTAAAATAGATCTTATGAAACGATTTTCTGGAATTCCTGGAAATCAATTAGCAGAACGTCGATCCGCTTCTTTTTTCCCCTCTTTTTCACTCTTGTTTAGGAACTTCGTTTTAATTTCATTGTTGATTTTCATTAGATAAATGAAACCCAAATTACTTATTCATGACACACTCTTTTCTGTAACGAAAAGAAATCAACCATTGGCATGACATCAGAACACGACAGTGTCATATGCTCGGATGGGTTTTGTCATTTGCCAATTGTCGAGCTCATTAGTCAAATTGTTAAATTTTGATCAACCTAAAGAGCGGAGAGATTACTTAAACAATTGAAATTTTTATAAATATAATGTACAGATCACCAGAAACGTTGGATGCTATTTTACGTGTAAGTTTAAGGTTTACATTAGTTTTAGGTTTTTCTTTGTTTTTATTATCTGGAGAAAATACTCTTTGCAAGAGAATTTCCAATGGCCTTCCAACAGTTTCCAGATTAAAAAGCAGATCAACTAGCGGCCGGAAATTGGATTAATTAGCTATGGTCAATCTCGCGTATGGCGGCTACTGCCAGAGTGACGGCACATGCTCAGCATCATGATAATCATTAATGTGCTCCAGTTGTCTTGCTCCGATATGCTCCGGAGGCGAGTGAACCATGAATGGGTAAATGAAGTGATTGAAAATTTCAATTAAAGATTATTTGATAAAGTAAATGGAATTAACCCGGCTTGAGAGAACTTTTCCTCAAATATGGAACACGATCCGATCTGATTTGTTTGTTCGAGGAAAATTGACGCTTGAAGGTTCTTCATAAGATTTAAGATTCCAGCTCAAACCATATTTTCAATTTCAAATTAAAGGTCAGAAGAAATACATTCCATAAGAACTTGAGTTCTGATCATAGTGAATACTTTTTAAATTTAAATTTTCAACAACCGCCAAATCTTCTAATAAACCACCCTCATCGCAATTTCACCGGGTGCTAAAATTTAATTGTTTATTAATGGAAACTTCCATCTGTGGCGTTTCACTGCGTTGGATTTTTCCATTTGGCCTCGCTTGGACTTGGGCGAGGTTTCACGATTCCACGACAACGTTGGCCTCTGAAAATTCAAATACCATCAACAATATCAACAACAATATGACTATGATTCCGGCTAATGATGCTGCGGTATTTCTGGGAAAAGTCAAGTGCAAGAGAGAGGGTGGATGGTCGACTTCATTCGATTCGGTTGGAAAAGTTCAGTGTTGATTTTCCGCTGGTCGATTTGATGGTTTTGCTGAAATTGAGAAAGAGGGGGCTGTTTTTTAGAAGACGGAAGTACGGTGAGAAGGATGTTGATTTTGCGGTGAATAGAATGATGATTTAATGATTTGCAATTAAGTTGAATTTAATTAACGCGAGGAGATATTTAAGGGAAGCTCAGATAGCTAAAATTTCTTGATTCATTGGGGAAACTAAGTTAAAGGTTGATTCCATCATTTGTCTAATAAATGGAGAGAATACAATATGGTAAAGTTGTTTGAAGAACGTTCTAGAACTGTTAAAGACAGAACTACAAAAATGGCGAGACTTAGTAGTAATTTAAAAATGGAAATTGAATAAGAATTACTTTTTCTTAAAGTTCCGATTGAATCTATCATCTTGATCGAATACGCCAATTAGAAAATTGCATAGTGTGGCTTAGTTTTAGCTTTTAAGGATTGTGTTTCGCTGATTTGTTCTACAAAAAAAAAAATCGTTGAGTTATCTTGTGATGAAGATTTCTGCTTAGAGTGAATTTTTATCGTAATCTTTTGCATTAAATTACTCTAATGGCCAGCTTAATGAAAATTTTTGTTCAAAATGGCTCATAAAAATTCAAATGGTGAAAAATAGATTTGGTGCGAGTTGTTTTTCATTTTCAAGTCAATTCTTTTATATTTTGTATAGGGGAGAGTGGGGTAACGTGGGCCACATAATAGAAGTCTAAAAATGAAGAATATAATTTTTAAAAAAAGATGCCTAAAAGTGTGTTTCTAATAATTCAACCTCTCAAGGAAGCAAATAAATTGAAAAAATAATTGAGTAAGATTACAACTGCTAGAGTAAAAAACGAATCTTCACGGTAGTTTTCCATAATCGATTGAATTAACAATAGATATTAAACATTTTGACAACTTTGAAATGTCAATATTTTTAATTTTGTCATTTTGTCACTTATGCCAATTTTGTCATTTTTGTTAATTTTGTCAATTTTGTCAATTTTGTCAATTTTGTAAATTTTGTCAATTTTGTCAATTTTGTCAATTTTGGCAATTTTGTCAATTTTGTCAATTTTGTCAATTTTGTCAATTTTGTCAATTTTGTCAATTTTGTCAATTTTGTCAATTTTGTCAATTTTGTCAATTTTGTCAATTTTGTCAATTTTGTCAATTTTGTCAATTTTGTCAATTTTGTCAATTTTGTCAATTTTGTCAATTTAGTCAATTTTGTCAATTTTGTCAATTTTGTCAATTTTGTCAATTTTGTCAATTTTGTAAATTTTGTAAATTTTGTAAATTTTGAAAATTTTGAAAATTTTGAAAATTTTGTAAATTTTGTAAATTTTGTAAATTTTGTAAATTTTGTAAATTTTGTAAATTTTGTAAATTTTGTAAATTTTGTAAATTTTGTAAATTTTGTAAATTTTGTAAATTTTGTAAATTTTGTAAATTTTGTAAATTTTGTAAATTTTGTAAATTTAGTAAATTTTGTAAATTTTGTAAATTTTGTAAATTTTGTAAATTTTGTAAATTTTGTAAATTTTGTAAATTTTGTAAATTTTGTAAATTTTGTAAATTTTGTAAATTTTGTAAATTTTGTAAATTTTGTAAATTTTGTAAATTTTGTAAATTTTGTAAATTTTGTAAATTTTGTAAATTTTGTAAATTTTGTAAATTTTGTAAATTTTGTAAATTTTGTAAATTTTGTAAATTTTGTAAATTTTGTAAATTTTGTAAATTTGGTAAATTTTGTAAATTTTGTAAATTTTGTAAATTTTGTAAATTTTGTAAATTTTGTAAATTTTGTAAATTTTGTAAATTTTGTAAATTTTGTAAATTTTGTAAATTTTGTAAATTTTGTAAATTTTGTAAATTTTGTAAATTTTGTAAATTTTGTAAATTTTGTAAATTTTGTAAATTTTGTAAATTTAGTAAATTTTGTAAATTTTGTAAATTTTGTAAATTTTGTAAATTTTGTAAATTTTGTAAATTTTGTAAATTTTGTAAATTTTGTAAATTTTGTAAATTTTGTAAATTTTGTAAATTTTGTAAATTTTGTAAATTTTGTAAATTTTGTAAATTTTGTAAATTTTGTAAATTTTGTAAATTTTGTAAATTTTGTAAATTTTGTAAATTTTGTAAATTTTGTAAATTTTGTAAATTTTGTCAATTTTGTAAATTTTGTAAATTTTGTAAATTTTGTAAATTTTGTAAATTTTGTAAATTTTGTAAATTTTGTAAATTTTGTAAATTTTGTAAATTTTGTAAATTTTGTAAATTTTGTAAATTTTGTAAATTTTGTAAATTTTGTAAATTTTGTAAATTTTGTAAATTTTGTAAATTTTGTAAATTTTGTAAATTTTGTAAATTTTGTAAATTTTGTAAATTTTGTAAATTTTGTAAATTTTGTAAATTTTGTAAATTTTGTAAATTTTGTAAATTTTGTAAATTTTGTAAATTTTGTAAATTTTGTAAATTTTGTAAATTTTGTAAATTTTGTAAATTTTGTAAATTTTGTAAATTTTGTAAATTTTGTAAATTTTGTAAATTTTGTAAATTTTGTAAATTTTGTAAATTTTGTAAATTTTGTAAATTTTGTAAATTTTGTAAATTTTGTAAATTTTGTAAATTTTGTAAATTTTGTAAATTTGGTAAATTTGGTAAATTTTGTAAATTTTGTAAATTTTGTAAATTTTGTAAATTTTGTAAATTTTGTAAATTTTGTAAATTTTGTAAATTTTGTAAATTTTGTAAATTTTGTAAATTTTGTAAATTTTGTAAATTTTGTAAATTTTGTAAATTTTGTAAATTTTGTAAATTTTGTAAATTTTGTAAATTTTGTAAATTTTGTAAATTTTGTAAATTTTGTAAATTTTGTAAATTTTGTAAATTTTGTAAATTTTGTAAATTTTGTAAATTTTGTAAATTTTGTAAATTTTGTAAATTTTGTAAATTTTGTAAATTTTGTAAATTTTGTAAATTTTGTAAATTTTGTAAATTTTGTAAATTTTGTAAATTTTGTAAATTTTGTAAATTTACTCAATTTAGGCTATTTTGTCAATTTAGCCTAGGTAGTCAATTTAGTAAATTTAATCAATTTAGTCAGTTTAGTCAATTTTGTCAATTGTCTAAATTTGGACAATTTTGCAATTTTGTCAATTTTGTCAATTTTGCAACTTTATCAACATAATTTTTTTTTCATTTTTGTCGTATAGTTAATTTCGCCAAGTTTGTCAATTGTTTCCAATTTTGTAAATTTTTTAAATATGGCCGAAATGGTCAATTTTTACTTTTTTAAATTTAATTATTTTTGTCAACTTTGTCCTTTTTATCAGGTTTTCTTCATTTTTATTCCATTTTGAATATTTTTTTTCAATTTCAACATTTATGTCAGTTTTATAGATTAAGTCAGTTTTGTCAATTTTGCCATTTTTATCGATTATGTCAGTATTCACCTTTAAAAGAAATACTATCAAATGAAAGTTATAAAATTATAGACAAATACTTAGATTAATAAGAGTAATGATGATGAAATCACACAATTGAATTAAAAAACGATTATATGTCAGTTAATTCATAGGAAACGAAAATTTGAACAGAACAAAAACTTATACTCGACAGTATTTAAAACTTGTCTTTAACTTGTCAGGATACATGTTAATTTTTTTAAGAATCCATGTCCTAATGATGCTACGAAATGAGTAGCAGTAAACTCGGCAAATAATCTAACATTGGGTCCCTCAAACCCTTTAGCGTATTCTATGAGTAACTAGCTGACCCGGTGTGCTTTGCTACCCCTTCCAAAAATAAATTGAATATGCAAAAGTTATTCTTATATTGAATGATTTTTTGTAGCATCATTTCCAAACAAAAAATAATTAGGAGCTACAGCTAGAGTTTTGAGTTGCAATAGAACCATGATTTTATCTTATTTACTGAAGCTTGATTTTAAACTTAATACTCAAGATTTGTAATTTTTGCTTTGTTTTATTTTCATGAGTTCTAAAGCTTAAAGGAATATGTTACTGGGTACTCTACCCTCTCCCTTTTCCGAATTTGGAAGGGCTCACGAACTACCATAAAACATTATTGGTAACTGAAAAACGTCAGATTTTGCATTTGACTCTACACTTTCCCCTTTCGGCAGGATGGAGGGGTCTAAAATAACCATAAAAACATTTCTCGTACCCAAATTCCCTCCCATGCCAAATTGGGTTCCATTTGCTTGATTAGTTTTTGAGTTATATACAAATTAAAAAGGAAGCCCCCCTCTCTCCTTCCTATCACCCAAATGGAAGAAAGGAGGGGTCTAAAACGATCATAGAATCGTATATCGTACTCGAATACCCTCCCATGCCAAATTTAGCACCATTTGTCTGATCGGTTCTCGAGTTATGCAAACATTTGTCTTTTGTCTGATAGACCCTCTTCCACCTTCCTGTAAGGGGGAGGAGTCTCAAACCATAATAGAAACCCCCACATACTCATTTTCATATTAAAAAGATTCAGTAGTTTCCGAATCTATAGAAACCAAGAGACAGATAGACATACAGACAGAATTCATTTTCATAAATATAGATAGATTGAACGTTTTGAATTGGGAATATTCAGTCCATGGCTCTTACCATGGCTACCGTATTCAAAATTGATTTTATGAAAAAAATGTCTCGAAAAAAAATTTTTGATCTCACGGGAATCTAATAATTAACGAAGATTAACGAAGATAATTGGTCGTGTGGATAAATTCCTGAGCTATAGATATAATTTTGTGTAAATCTCAAGAAAGAGTTTGTTATTCACTCATAATAATTTTAAATCAGATTGTAAAATGTTAAAATCTCAAAATTCAATGAAAAAATTGAAATATTGAAATAAAATAAAATGATTCTGTTAGGTATACAAATGATCCAGTAACAAATCAACGATACCGATTAAAGCCTCCCATGAAATCATCATCAACCAATAAAGTATTAAACAGCACTTATCGTTTGAGAAAAGTTTTGTCGATATTTTTTACGGCCGTAAAACCATCGAACTCAACACGCCAGTCCAAGTCCCTCAATTCTCACAAGGAAAAGTGTCCCTAAAGTGTACTTAACTTGTTCGGTGCAAAAAAATCCCTGCTAGGCCCCCGTTTTGCTACTTGACATACAGAAACTATTAAAGCTGCCCACCCGCCCGTCGCGTTGTGAGTTTGTGACAAAACAGCAAAGAAGATACATTTTTCCGGTTTCGCGTTTATGGAAGAGGAGAAACTGCGGAGGAGGAGAATTCTTTTTCGCGCCTTCCTCGAGGGGAATGATGGAAAAGCCGGAAAACTTCACAGCTCATTCGTTTGATCGCTGGTTTTCGCAATTCCGCTGAGCCACCGAGAACAACATCAACGAGGGGGAAGATAGTTTTCATCAAGATAAACACTCATCCTTGGTTGCGATTTTTCACTCGGTTCTCTGTTTCGTTTCGGGGAAGACTTCTGGTAAACATGTTTCACAATTTTCCGAGCTCATCCTTGTCCTGTCTTCCCCAACAGGCTCGGTTCTTTTTCCCCACCATCCGGAAAATAGTTGCAAACGAAACCGACATTATTTATACTTACCAAACGTCTAAGGAATGGAAGGAAGGAAACAACGGAAAAGAATGGAAAAGCCACACCAACAAACCGCCCCAGGAATGATATATCGTTTCTTATTAAAGACAAATTTTTGGCATTGAAAATACCAAATCATCGGGAAAATGATTCACGTAGTCCTGTGGTGTTTTGTGGATGTTGCACGCACATCATGTTTATCTAGATAGTTTTAGTTCCTGCGACTATGGGTGGAGGGTTGAAGAAGATCTATGCGTTTCCCTGAGACGGAAAAGTGGGACACGAACAAGCGTTCGGGGTGTTTCATTTTGGGCACTGTCATTTTGTGCTGAGCGAAACAGTGAGCGTTATTTTTATTTTATCGTTCACACCGATCTGCATCAGTAGGAAACTTGGTAACATTGGTCTATTTAATCTGAATCAATGTCAATTTTAAACAAAAATTGGAATTTAAATTAAATCATTAAGTCAGTCGCAGAAAAGTTGAGGTGGAGCAAAACCATAGTTTTGATGTTGATTCCAAGTCCGTTTTCCGTTTTCGCTCCGGCATTTTTAAGTTGTTTTATTCTACTCGATACGTAGTCTAAACATTTATTCTAAAAAATTCTTTTATTGTTGACTTGTTGATCTAGTAGGCTTTTTTATGTTTCGATTATAGTGGTTTAAACATCTTTGTGTCATTTGCGACTAAATATCAACGATGTAATCAGTGGAAACTTATCCGGTATAACTCTGCTCGATGTTTAATCTTGAGCTCAAACTCATGGGCTTCGGCTCAGGAGGTAGTTATTTTGCATTTTGAGCTATATCATATACTAGACTTCATTTTTTTTTTTGAAAAAATAAATAAAATTTATAATATTAAACCGATCTTATTGCAATTTAAATTAAACATAAAAACCATCAAAATTGGTTCTCTCTCAAGTAGATAGGGGAGGAGCGAGCTATTTATTTTTATTAATTTATTGTTCACGGTCTTCGATAACTCAATATCATACAGACTGGTTACTTAAACAACGCTTTAAACAATCCTTACTTATATTAAAATAAAAATACACATACACTTGGTTGAACAATCTACAAGAGATGTCAAATGGGTTATAAAATTCATTTCTTCCATAATTGTTTAATCTTAGCGGCGCGAAATTTCTTAGGAAACGAGATGGGACATGATACGGTATCATTTGCTATAGGTTAAGAAGAATACTGATGAATACAAATATTGCATATTGTGTACAAAAACTGTATACACATGAGCAGTAGAGTGCCCCAAATGACTCGACTTTTGAAAAAGTTATGCACTGCAGGCTAAAATTGATCCTTGGCCTAGTACAAGATCTCATGCCAAATTTGAGCGAGATCGGATCACGGGAAGGGGTCGCTCAACGAGCCTGAAGTTTGTATAGGATTTTGAGACATTTTGTCGGGAGAAAAATTAAAAACCAGTTTTTCATCAATAACTTTGGTTTCCGTTGCCGATTTCTTTCAAAAACGGGTTTTCTTAAAGCCTAAACTACGCCAAATATTTCATCCGAAGACTGCATTTCGATTCGAGTTAAGATAAAAAAGTTATTAGGCTTCAAAAATGGGCTAATTTTTTAACGGCGGTATTCAGCACTGTTAATGAGTCGTCAATATGTTCGACCGCCTCGACTCATTAACAGTGATGAATACCATCCTTAAAAAGTCAGCCCAGTTTTGAAGCTCAATAACTTTCTTATCTTAACTCTAATTGAAATGAAGTCTTCGGATGAAATATTTTTCATAATTTAGGCTTTAAGAAAAACTGTTTTTGATAGCAATCGGCCAACGGGAACCAAAGTTATTGATGAAAAACTGGTTTTCTTATGTTTCTCCCGAACAAAATGTCTCAAATTTCCATACAAACTTCAAGCTCATTGAGCGACCCTTTCCTGTGGTCCGATCTGGCCCAAATTTGGCATGAGATCTTGTACTAGGCCTAGGATCAATTTTAGCCTGCAGCGCATAACATTTCACAGGTTTTGAATTTCCCATACAAATTTGGGGCAGTCTAATGAGCAGGCATCTGTTTTCTATACATTGGAGAAATTTTTATATTTTTATATATAATTTCATTGGAAATCCTAGAAACTGATAACTTTCATACGACAAAGCTGAAGTTTTATAAAAATCTATTTCTTCTATTATTTTATAGAATAAAACAGAAGTTAGGGTTGCCATATTATGGAGACAATTCATCCACAAGAAAAACTATCAATTCGGTTTTGAGATCTTCAATTCTCTCTAAAGGTGTTAATTGAAGCTTGAATTCGAAGTTTCAATGATAAAAATCATAAATTTAGTATATTTAACCTGTTATTAAAGGGTAGCGGCATTTTACAAACATGATGGGGGCAAACAAAAACACTCTCTTATGAAACCATTATAACAGCTTAAATTAGTTTTACTTCTAAGGTTAATTTGAATAAGAAACAAAAATCACCCACCTTTTTGTTTTGAGCTTCTTTACAAAATCTTGTATGAATTTTTAATTTTTTTTAATCGGTTAATTCATAAAATTTTTTCTGGCCTTATATTCAAAGCGTATTACCCTCAAAATGCATTGATTAGATATGTTATCTTGTAGGGTCATTTAACCCGATAGGCCCATTTAGGAAACCTTTCCCCTAATAGATGATGTCTAATATCTAGATAGAGACAGATCTTGAATATGAGTCTCTACATCTAATAAAAAAATTAGACACTATCATACAGCTATGATTGATTGAGTTTTTTGCCTCTTTGGTATAAATAAATACCGTTAAGGCAAGTATTTTGATAACAATCCCTTAAAAAAAGTGCAGTGAAAAGAGAAAAAAAAGGACTCTAAACCAGGGATGAGCAACGCGCGGCCCTCGAGAGGTTCGTGTGCGGCCCGCGAAGCTTTTTGCAAATTTCTTTTTTTTCCTCAATAGATTGTAAATTATAATAAAATACAAGTCAAAAAAACTAAATATCAGTTACTTGATCGAATATGCATTTGACTCACAATTATTCAAATTGGTAACCTTTTTTCAAGCGTATTGAGCATTTATTGTGTTCTTTTTGAAGCAAAAGTGTAATATTATTAATTTGCTAAAAAAAAAAATATTGGTTTTCTTTTATTCAGATTACATTTTTTTTTCTATAATTCAATTAACACTTCAAAATTCACAATAGATGAAACTAGAACGGTAGAAAAAACAAAAATTTGGAAGAGAAGACATAATCACAGGAATTTCTAAGTCCGTTGCTCAAATATTGGCAAAAAACCATTAACAAAATAACTATTTTTGTTCTGGAATGAAAAGGGTTCTCGACACGATCGACATAATATCTGTAATTTGTCTGAAAATGTCTGGGACGACTATTTTCAAAAATTTATAATAGAAATTATGCCAAACATCGCTAAATTAAGCCACTTTTCTTTGAAATTACTTCAAAGCTGGATTAGCTTTAGATTTAACTTAATTGTTTATGATTAAATATAGAATAAAAAAAAAATTAGATTGCGATTTTTTACGAAATATGTTTAAAAATATTTTCAAAAATTAATTCTGTGAAATTTCAAATCTGGCAAACTACGATTTATTCTGTGATAAAAACAACAATGCTAAACATCTCAATTCAATGAATTTATACGAAACTTAAAATTTAAAAAACAATTTATAACCTTTGCTTGAAAAAAAAAATTCTTAATAAAATAGAAAGAAAGCAAATGGTGGCTATTAACCCTTCGTTTCATAAAATAACAAATTTGCAACAATTAATGTATGGAAAAAGTGAAAAATCGTATTAAATTTCAATTTTTTTTTCTTGATGTACTCATAATTTCCAATTGTAATAAATAATTTTTAAGGAAAAATAAACATTCATGAAATGAAGGGTTAAGAGAGAGAAAAATGTGGATAAGCTTTCGTAACTTATCTTTATTCAGTCAGTCGCTCAAGCTATTGACGGTGGTTTTTCAGAGGGAAAATAACAAGGGAGTTTGCCTGGGATTCAAGAAATCAAGATTGAAAACTGGAACTTTCACGAAATTTAAAATCAGCGAATTTGGGAATTCTTTTGTAATTTAGACCACTTTTCTCAACGTCTTCTCTCCAACGGAGTTTAAAATAAAAATCTAGAGTTTTCATCGCAAAAATAAGGTCTTCTAGAAAAATTTAAATTATGAAAAACGTTTGAAAACAAGAATTTAAGTCAAAAAATTTTATAAAGGAGTGATTGAAAAAATATGTTTTTCTCACTTTAACTTATCACTGTGGTAAAGCTCCAGTAGACTTTAAAGTGTTTTTATTTCAGATAACGGTTAAAATTTTTTATAAATTTTACAAAGGCCTCGAAAAATTTTCATTTTTTTTGAATACGAATCAAATGATGTTTCTTTCTGGAAGTACAAATTTTTGCAAAAAAAAAAAGTTAAAATCAATCAAAAAAAATCTTTAATTCTAAAATTTTCATAAAAACTAATCAAGACTAAGTTATTTTCCTGATCAATTTCGGCTGGTATTGTCCGTTTTGTGTTCAAAAATTTGTGTTGAACTTCCCTTCAAGCTTTACAGATAAATAATGTATGAATTCCTGCTTTCTTTCTTTTTAAGTTTTTATTTGTCTATAGTTTGTTATTATAAAAGGATGACGTTGAATTTGAATCTTTTTCTAACACTACTCATGCAGTTTTTTAATTTTTAATAATAGATGTTTTGAGTGCGGCCCGCCGGAAAGTTTATAAATTCAAATTGGCTCGCTGGATCAATAGGTTGCTCACTCCTGCTCTAAACTATAGGCTTAGTAACACAGTTAAAAAAAATCGTGTCATAATTTTAGAGACTAATGATCAACACTTATTATCTGAGAAAGGAACTGTATGTAAAAGTTCGCTCTGTACGTTTTTTAAACAATCTGTACATAAGGGTGTTTCAAGTTCGCACTTCCTTTTTTAAATGCCAAATGGTTTAAACAATGAATTATCAAACAAAATAAACTTTTTTTTTTAATTCAATATAAAATTTTTATTGGAGGGTTTCGACTGGAGGATTTTCAAAATGCAAAATATTGTCCGAGTTGCCGCTTTTTTATTTTTCCTTAAATATTTTTTGACCATCACTTGCAATACGAATTTTTAAATGTAAGCTTTTTCAATAATTCCCTAGCATCAGCTATACAGATAACTCCGAAGAGACTTTATAAGATACATAGAAGCAAGCGATTCAACCAATTTTAAATTTTATTAATGTTTTAGCCAAACATCTGTATCTTCAAAACTACTGAACCGATTTTCATAAATAATAAAATGTTCACTATATATTTATGAAGAAGAAAAACTATATTTTTTTATTGGTGTCTGAAACTTGAGCCAGAATATAAAATGCAGTCTTTCTGTACGCGCGCTGCTTTTTCGTGTGACGAGAAAATGTTTGCTCTCGCTCACAGCTTTTTTATTCGCAAGCGTTGCGACTGTGCATGTCACATGAGATTTGTTGCTTGCTTGTTTACTTCTCATTCGGAAAATATTGCGATGCGTTCGGGGATATATCGTCTCTTTCTGAAACGAGCGAGCTCTGTGTACTGGATGTACGCGAGAAAGCTCGTGAGACAATGCTCGTGAGACGTCTCGTGTACGATGGTTTGCTGCGCAGCCGGTTTTTTAAACACGTTTAATGACATGTTTCTTATGCTGTGTGAGAAGAATTGAATGAATAAATAGAAGGCCAGAGAAAACAATTAGCGCTAAGTTGTTATTTAAATTAAAAGTCGATCCAGGATCATGGCTCTTTATTGTCATTGCTGATAAATATTTACAATGACACCAAGTGAAAGACGTTTTTATAAGAGTGAACTTAAAACTATGTTGGATAATCAGATTAAAATACGCTACGTTTGCTTCTCGGGCAACTGTATATATCGTAAGAACCCTTCAATCAAATATCGAAGACAGCACAAAAATATAATAAATACTTCGCACTAGATAGCGAGCAGTTTTCGTTTATATGGGGCTGGTTGTAAACTATCTTGAAATGCATAAGGGCTTTTGGAAATAAAATCAATATTTTCAAAATAAATAAACTAAGACAGGACGAGATAGTAAATAAACTCCTATTGCAGGATGGCCAGCGGATTGCCATTTTCAAATTCCCGGTTTTCCTATCGACATTTTATTTTATTTTCCGGTTTCAACATACCTACATAAATACGATCAACCATCGATTATGTACCAAAACTTGTCATTGTATAAAAATTCAATGTGAAACTGTGCAACGACTTCAATTCATCAGTGAAACAATCTGGGAGTTCAAATGAGTATGCAAATTACCAAAAATACAGCGATGTTTGTTTTTTTTTATCTGAAGTAGAAAATACAGTAACATAATGCTAGGATTAAAGAAAAAAAAATTTGAATATATTTCAGTTCAATTTACCTTTATTCCTCTTAACAAAATATTCAAATTCCTCTTTACTATATTATTAAGTATATGTTTTGTTAACTTACTTACTGGACCCTTTTTTAAGCTTTACGAAAAAAAAACGAGCTGACATGTCCTTATTCTAATATAGCACTACAAAATTGAAATTTGAATATTTTTTCTAACAGCTTTTGTTTTTGTGTTCAAGGGTTTTTTCATTTTTTTTTAAAGTATTCAAATTTTTAAGAGTACTAAAGAATATGCTTAAAATATTCAAATTTAATGTTTTAAACCAAAAATCAAGTGTCTCGAAGACCTCAAAGTAAGATATACGAGTTTTATTTTAGTTACTTTTTCCGTTCGATAAAATATAAGTGGATTAAGTGGATTTGAAATAAGTGTTTGTTTTTAATGCAGAATAGATAGCAGTTAGTTGTCATAGGATAATTTTAATTTAAAAAAAATTATGATTTCTGATTTTTCAAACGACATTTCACCAAAACATGAGATGATTCAAAAATACTGTTTTTCGATGTAGTTGTTCGCTAAACTTAGATTTGAAAAAAAGCTTATTCTGTCCTCTTACTCGATTTCAACTTTTACTTTTTTCAACTGACTACGAGTTTGTGCAATATTCTGGTCAATAAATGTCAATATTCAATTCAGAATTCAAAATTTAATTGTTAATCAATAAGCATTTAAATTATAATTCTTTAAACCATTCTTGATACACAATTTTGAATTATGATTTCTAGTTTCTGTTATATTTTTCTTATTTAGAGTTCAGAATTTCAATGGTACATCCAGATTATATGTCAGATTTCAAATCGAAATCTGAGTTTTACCTTCTAAATTTAATTTTCCAATTATGAGTCCGACTTCTAAATCAGAAACTTTAATCTTGAATTCAACTAGGGTTTTTAATCTGCATTGCAATCGTGCGAAGTTTAAATTTTTCAATATTTAACCCAAACCTAAAATTAATATTTTCAATTTGAGTTTTTAGTAGGTCATGATAAACTATTGAACAATGGTTTGCTCTTGATGAAGAAAAAAAATAGAATTTTTCCCAGTTTTGATTTCAAATTCCCGGTTATTTCCCGGTTTTCCCGGAGCTATTTTCAATTCCCGGTTTTTTCCCGGTTCGCTGGCCACCCTGCTACTGCGAAAGGCGTTTGAAAAAATATTGAACATATCATCACATATCTCATGTTTCCAAAAAAGCTGAGTATTTTGAAAATATTTTCGTTTTTCTGATTCATCCCATACTATAACATTCTCTTTATCACCAGCGGCATGGCAAGATCTGTTGGATGTCACCGACAAGTGCATTGATTGTTTGCCATGCTCCACACGACATCGACCTTTTGGTTTAACCAGTTTGACGAGCAAGCCGTGGCTTTAAACGCAGCGCCGCGAACGGAATCAAATTTTCTACTAAACGAGAAAAGTACACGAGACGTCTCGCGAGAAAATGCGCACGAGCTGTCGCATGTACATGTATCTCATGTACCTCGCACAACGCAACAAGAGACGAGCAACCGATTTTCGCATCGCAACAGAAATCCTAATGCCTTGATACACGTCTCTCTCGACTAATTTTTTTCTCGTCCGTGAACGGTACGCAGCTCGTCGCAGCTGGGAGAGAAAAGAGAACAAAGGCACAATGCTCACTGTCTCTTGTGTGTGCTCGCGAGATTTCAGAAAGGTTGATAAAATGTCCAAAAAAAGATGACGTGTTTGAAAAAGGATCATAACCAACCCGGTTTAAATAATAGAATTTGACAATGTCAGCTAAACTTTGGATGATTTAAAGATTAATTTTAAGTAAAAAAAAGTTGATTGTTCCCGATGTCAAATTTCATGAAGGAAAATAAAACAAGAAATTTAAAACCATTGATTTTTGTTTTTATAACCATTTTTTTAACTGAATAATTAGCATAGATTCATAAAAATGTTCTGATAAATTATTTAGTCTATAAAAACATGAAAATCAGAAGAAACTTACTAAATTTTTATGTTTTTAAGAAATTTATCATAAGAAGAACCGCAAACAAATAAACAACAATTCCCTGAGCCGTGTTTCAACTTAAAATAGATTAATTGGGCAGATTTAAAATTCTTGAGTTAAAAGAAGTGTCGTATTTGAGTTCTTGAAATATTATCCAAAAATTGAATTAACATTACAGAGCAGTTGAGCTCAGGGTAGCAAAAAGCAGAAAGTAAAAGTCGATGTACCTTAGATTTGATCCTCAATATGCTGAAATACTATGATTAAATACTATAATTGGTCACCCTATCATCTCTTCATTACTAATTCATCACTATCACTGTATAAAATTGAATGAAATTGCACAGCACAAAATAAAATTCCAACAAAACTCTTTGATCCTCATAAAAATATAGTTAGAAAATCAATGAAAAAACAAATTTTCCATGAACTTTTCAAATAACCAGCTGTGGTCCAAAAACTAAGTTCACATTTGGCTGAATAAAAGGAATTCGAGAGAGAATAACAAATATTTTTCGTAAGTGCTCAATGTAGACTATTGAACGAACATCAAAAGTCCATAAAAGTATCTTAGAACATTTTTGCGCGTTCTAAGTGACATACAAAATTTGAAAACCATTTTTAATTATCATGCTTTCAAATGAACTTCAAACGAACATTTTAGTTCCGTGCGGAGCTTCTAACGAACATTTAAGTTCCATATGGAACTTCGAACGAACTTTTTAGTTCCATGCAGAACTTCTATAGAACTTTTGTGTTACTTGAGTTGTGTCGAAACTTTTTACTTGATTTTTCACATGACTTGATTTTTTTTAAAGTCGTTCTGATTTGGTAATAGTTTAATCTTTCATTTTTATCTAGTTATAGACCCCGTTCGTTTTTGGCAACATTCCCGAACATTTTGTGTTGCCAAAATCAAGCGGTTTTTTTCTGAAACTTTTTTCTCTTATTTTTACAAAATAACTATTTTTATTATCATTAACGTTAAGTTCAGTCGATTTCCGACCATTTTGAGAATTTTTATAGTTTTTTTTCTCATGTTTTTGATGAATTTTGCACTATTTTTGGTTTGTTCATAATCTTGGTTTTTTTTGTCATTTTTGCTGTTTTTGTAGTTCTTTATTATTTTTAATTTGACTTTATAATTTTTAGTCTTTTGTTTGTATTTGTTTTTGATTTTTTTATTTTTTCAACTTTTTGTAATTTTTGAGTACTTTATAATTTTTTTTAAAAAACTTTTGATTTTTTTGTTATATCGTATCACCATTTCTGAAAGTTAAAACATATTTTTGATGTTTGTCTAAATTATTTCGGTCCTGTATAGAAAAAACTTAAAGGAAATGTCGCTTCTAAAAACCGTTCGATTTTGGCACATGTGCCAAAATCGGATGTTGCCAAAATCGAATGTTGCCAAAAACGAGCGGGGTCTGTATTTCACAAAAAAGTTGGTTTTTTCCTATACCATAAAACATTCTCTCAAAAACTTACTCAAATCTGTTCGAGGGCTCTATAGTAGGGTTGCCATCCGTCCCGCAAAAGCGGGACATGTCCCGCTTTTTTTGCAAATAGCAAAAATCTTGGCAACACTGCAATCGTCTGTTGTTTATAAGCTCCAACCGCTCTGCTATTTTGCATACTTTTCGACGCAATATCGATCATTTTCCCACTGGCTCACCTGGATTCACTGATTCTAACGCCCTGCTCGCCCACGCACATCGAGTTTAGCTCCGTTCGACCGTTAAGAGGTTAGTAATTCATGTGAATTAAATTGCGCTGACTGAGAAGTGGTTGATAGATGCCAACGCCACCTCACCCCGCCCAAGCTCTCCCACCTCACCCGCAACCCTCTATACCGTATTCGTCAACTCTGTGCTAAAATCAACCGCCAACTACGGACCACCGAAAACCGCCTCCTAGCCGAGTTTCACAGTCGCAGCAGATAAATATAAAATTGCTCACCTGTACTTGCTGAAAAACATTACCCTTGTTATCGCTGTACCTCGCAAGCCTGAAATATAGCCGATCATCGCCACCGTCTCATCATTTCCCGTCCGAAAACCCAGACCAAAACAACAGCAGCCATCAAGCTCTCGTACGCAGTGAGTATAAGCGTCGCCGTAGCCCGATTGTTTACAGCGTCGCCGAAAGGTAAACAATATTCTCAATCTCCAACCAACCCGCGTCGGTACGCTACCGATCTTTTTCACAACACTAACGACATCTGTTGCTCAGCATTGGAGGCATTGTAGACTAACATTTCAATATGGCCGCATATGTGTGAAAAATGTGCCCAAAATTTCGAAGGGACTTTATTGTTTGTGAAGGTTTCTGTTCAACCAAAGTATGTCTAAGATGTTCAGGTTTATCGGAATCCCTTGTGGCAGCAAAATCCAAAACCTCTCATTTAATTTGGATCTGCACCTGCTGCAAAATTTGCTCTCGGAGGCACGCTTCAAAAATGCCATGTTATCTGTATCATCGGTCAATGACGATTTTATTGATTCTTTCAAATCGTCATTGAAAACGGAAATTCATGACAGTATTCTTCAAGCGATTCGCAGCGAAATTCGTTCCGGTTTGAAGAATTTCCCGACACCGAAAGTTACTCCTCAGTCCCATCAACTGAATGTTCCTGTGCAGAGCACCAAGCGCCGTCGTTTTTGATGATGATCGTAGTTCAACCCCTCGTCGCCCACCCCCTCCTCGCATTTGCGCACAAGGTACTAACTCAGAGCATACCGATATCTCGTCACAGAGGGCTGAGGCCACTGTACCCACGTTTTCACTTTATCTGGCAGGAATCCATCCAAGCGTTTCAGATGATAGAGTTTTGGAAATGATTCGTAGTCATCTTGGTGACGAAAACGTGAAGTTGAGAAAGCTTGTACCCAGGGGAAGGAATCTCAACACCCTCTCGTTTGTGTCTTTCAAAGTGGATATGCACGTCGATCTAAAAAGCAAAGCACTAGCCACTGAGACTTGGCCGGTTGGAATTCGTTTCAGAGAATTCACTGGCAACGGATCTAGCGAGGTTTTTTGGGCACCAAAGCAGCAGCCTGTAACTTTGAATCTAACCGCTCAAACAACTCCCTACATTACTCCGACACAATAATTCCCGTCCCCACTGTATCTTCGATCGCAGATCCAGTTTCTTCGTATGCAAACCGAATAGTATCATCGAACCAGAGTTTTCGCCGTACTTTCTCCTTATACTATCAGAATGCAGGTGGAATGCGCACCAAAACCGCTGCTTTTAACAACGCTCTTGCCGCAAGTGATCATGATTGTATTTTGATCACAGAAACCTGGTTAAATGAAAACATTCACAACAGCGAACTAACGTCAAACTACACTATATTCCGTTGTGATCGTACCTCTGAAACGAGCAATGCTCAACGAGGAGGTGGAGTGATGATTGCCGTTAAAACAAGAACTTATTGCATCCTCTCTTAATATCGAAAACTGCGAACATTTGGAACAAACCGTTGTTAAAGTCAATACTGGCTCTAATTTTTTGTTCCTGTGCTGCATATACCTTCGACCTAACAGCAGCCTCCGAAATTATGAAAACCATTTCACTGCCGTCCAAGAAATCATGAGCTTAGCTTCTGTTCGTGACACAGTCATAGTTGTCGGTGATTATAATCTCCCACACCTCCAATGGTCCTTCGACCACGATGTAAACAGTTTACTACCGTCGAATCCATCATCCGAAGCTGAAATTGCTCTAACTGAAAGGATTCTTTCTGCAGGTATGCATCAAATTTGTTGTATACCGAACGCCAATATGCGGTTTTTGGACCTCGTTTTTTCAAATAATCCCGAAAACCTGAACTTTTTTGAGTCACCTGTTTCGATTATTCCTACGGATCGTCATCATAAATCATACACTATATGCCTTGATATCGTCGATCATGTGTGTGATCAGGAAGAACCTGTTGGAGAGTTTGATTTCGATTTCAATAAATGCGATTATGGTCTTGTTACTGCTGCGCTCAATTCGATAGATTGGAATACTCTTGAAGCTGCTAACAATGTGGATTCCGCTCTGAATGTTTTCTATGAAAAACTCTACTCGGTTTTAAGACAAAACATTCCCTTGAAACGCCCGAAGAGTTTCAAACCAATAAAGCACGAGTGGTGGAACTCCGATCTAAGACGGCTACGAAATCAGCTACGAAAGGCACGTAAAAGTTTTAACAAGAATCGTTCTGAAAATCGCAGATGCCATTTGAGATCCCTAGAGAATGAATTCAAAAACCTGAACGATCTGCTCTTCCGCCAACACATTTCTCAGCTTCAACAAAACCTTAAACGTGATCCATCGTCATTCTGGAAATACTTTAATCGAAGAAAACGGAACGCATCTATTCCTGCAGACATGAGGTTTAATGGAGTCACTGCCTCTAACTCGACTGAAACGGCTAATAGGTTCGCTGATTTCTTCCAAAGTGTATATTGTCCAGCTAGTACCGACTCTGACAGCAACTACATCGCCTCTATTCAATCGTACGATATCAACTTACCTTTACCGTGTTTCACTGAGCAGGATATCTACGAACAATTGTCTTCGCTTGACCCAACCAAAGGTTCTGGTCCAGATCGCATACCCACCGCTTTTTTGAAACTTTGCGCAGCACCTTTAGCTGCCCCGATTTGTAGAATAATAAACCGGTCACTATCGGAAAGATCTTTTCCCAGAGCATGGAAAGTTGCGTCCATCTCACCGATTCACAAATCAGGAAATATTAACTGCGTAGATAATTACCGACCTATATCAATTTTGAACTCAATATCTAAGATTTTTGAAGTCCTAATGCATGAACGAATATATGCCGCTGCAAAACCTTTTATATCTGAGGCTCAACATGGTTTTATGAAGCGAAGATCAACCGTAACCAATCTGATGTGCTATGTAAGCTCTTTGAGTAACAGCATGGAGAAAGGTTTTCAAGTGGACTCTGTTTATATAGACTTCGCAAAAGCGTTTGACCGTGTCCCGCACAAAATACTTGTAGCTAAGCTGGATCAGCTAGGTTTTCCTGAATGGGCGCTTGAATGGATTGAATCATATCTCACGGACCGTCGTGCCTTCACGAAAATTAAAAACTCGCGCTCGGAAACGTTTGCCATCCCATCTGGAGTTCCTCAGGGGAGTCACCTTGGACCGCTTCTCTGCATAATCTTTGTGAACGACCTGTGCGCAATTCTTCAATCCGACACTCTATTGTATGCCGACGATCTGAAGATTTTTAGAAAGATTCACAGCACTGTAGACTGTCTAGCCCTGCAAGCGGACATCGCTACATTAGAGAGCTGGTGTCAGATGAACGGAATGCAAGCAAATGCGAAAAAGTGCAAGATCATTAATTTTACCCGATCAAGAAATGTTATAAATTTTGACTACCAGCTATCCGGCCTCTTTTTGGAAAATACAAAATCTATTCTTGATCTAGGGATTAAAATCGACAACAGGCTCACTTTCGCCGAGCACATAGCGCTAACCGTGGCAAAGGGCTTTGCAGCACTTGGATTTCTTCGCCGAAACACAAGGGATTTTGACGACATATATGCACTGAAAGCCATCTACTGCTCGTCCGTTCGTAGTATCATGGAGTATGCTGTCCAGGTGTGGGCTCCCTCTCAGAGCACTCAATGCTTCCGCCTCGAACGAGTTCAACGTAGCTTCGTAAGATACGCTCTCCGGCGTCTTCCCTGGAATGACCCGCTCCGACTCCCGCCTTATGAGCAAAGGTGTGCTCTGATAGGCCTAACTACACAAGAAAAGCGTCGTATTGAACTGCAGCAAGCCTTCATTTTTGATACCTTAACCCACCGTGTTGACTCCGCATACATACTGCAACGTGTCAATATATACGTTTCCACGAGGACACTTCGGCGACGTCAGTTCCTATGGATACCCTATCACCGTACTGTATATGGCCGGAACCATCCAATTGATAAATGTTGTGAAAGTTTAAACTCAGTGAGTCATTTGTTTGATTTTAATATGTGTAAACGTAGGTTTAAATTAGTTTTAAGCAGAGTTTCTTAGGCTTAAGCAACTAGTCTGTACGGTTAGACAACCAAAGACGTAAATAAATAAATAAAACAAATGTCCCGCTGTCCCGCTTTTCTCTCAAAATGTCCCGCTTTTTTTCTGAGAAAATTTTTGTGGTAGACTCAACACTTTTCGATTCTACCACTTCTAAATAGTTGGTCCGTGCTTGATGAAAACGCTTCTTATAAAATTCCTCCATGATCAACTCCTGTGATTTTTTTTCTAATCTTTTTTTATCCATTTATGATCCTTTACTAATGTTCTTACTAAGAGAACATGATTTTCACCGATAAAGCTGTAAAAATTAAATAGGTAACACTTTAAGGAAATTTCACTGAATGGACTGACTGGAAAAACCTTAATTTAGCCTCAATTTAAATTCATTGGTTCAACACAGAAAATTATTCAAGTATGATATTTTTCGAGTATTTTTTCTCAAAATTAGCAGCAAATTTTCAAAGTTTATAAAAGACTAGATTAAATTACTCGTTTAGTTCTTAGCATTTATGGTTGCCAGAATAATTTCCAGACATATCCGGACCGGGCGAATCCGTTCAATTTTATCTTAAACCCTGCTATTATCCGGGCGTCGGAATTATTCAATTCAAAATCAAAAAACAATACATTTGAAAATATTTTTTCACATCAAAACTCATAAGCAGATTTTAAATCGTGCTTTAGACTTCCGATAAACTGTTTATGATTATTGGAAATAAACTTGCTAAAAAATCGTTTTTGGACGCAAAATTAAAAAATTATAATCCGGAAACCTGGCAAAACCCGGGCATTTAAATTTCAAATTTATAACCCAATATCCTGGCAATATTCGGGCCAATTTGGAATTATTTAATAAAAAATAAAAGAAACAATACATTTGAAATTTTTTTTTAAACTCCGTTTTGAAGCAAAATAAAAATGAAAACTCAATTTAAGTTTTATTCAGTTAATTTTTGTTTTGGAAATAAAGTAAATAAATCTGTGCAAAATCCAGGATTTTTCTAAGAAATCCGGGAAACCGGGCGAGACCGAACTTTTCCTAAATTCAGTGTCAAATATCCAGGCAGATGGCTTCAGTTGTTTTCCGGAATTCTAGCAGAATCCCTTGAATATAAAGCTTTAAAAAGTCAAATTTCGGATAAAATAGAACAAGAAGACCGAGCAAAAAAAAACTTTGTTCAATCAATCAAATGAATGAATTGCCGAGTTAAAATAAATGAGCTTGGTAGATGATCAAAAACGACTGTTTAAAAATATCAAAGCTTTCTTAAAATTTCAGATTTTTAATAACTTTGAACTACAACATTCTCGACTCAGGGGTTCGCAGTTTACAAAGATGGAAGTTCTCTTGAGAATTTAATTTCTTTAACAAATTTCATTTATGTAAATTTTATTACTTTCTATGAACTATTTTAGCTGAAAAAACATACACATATGAATAGGACTGGTCATACAAATTAGGTATTAAGAGTTTCTAAAATGTCCCGCTTTTTTTGGCGATGTCCCGCTTTTTTCGTGAAATGTCCCGCTTTTTTCTGAAAGTATCTGGTAAGCCTACTCTATAGCATTCTATTCAGCTAAAAATTTCAGTTCATATACACACTTTTAAATTTCATATCCAAAGCTGAGAAAAAGGCTATTCAGCCTTTGCATGAACTATCATTAAAATAGAAAAGTATAAACTAAAGCATTCACAGGTTTTAGTTATTTTTAAATCTAATAATAACCAGTTAAATCTGTTGATTTTACCCTTTTCTCTGAATGATTTTTATACTTACTCTAAAAACTGCTTCTTGCTTGAGGATTTGAACCTGAGTCCTCCTGGTGAAAGCTGAGTACGTTACCTTTGTACCATGAACGGTTCTTAAGGTATCGACGTTCAGAGCATCAATTTGAATGAATTAAGAATTATCCCTTCTCAAAGTAGGATTTATACCAAAAAAGAAACAAAAAATTAAGGAATTAGATTTAGCAAGATTTGGAATTGAATTAACGTGGGTATAAAGTTTGATGTCATTTTCGCGAAATCTTGTTTGCACCTCATTCTTTCTTCTACTTGTTTCAACCGTGTAGAAAGAAAACTTCTTAAGCTATCAAATTAAGAAGAGTTACAGAAGGGCTAATCAGAAGAAAACGGAGAATTGAGTGAGGATTAAAGCAAACTGAAAAGTTATTAAATAAAAATTTCTATCTTTTGAGTGTCCATTCTTTTTTATTATTTTCGGGATACTTTCGAAGCTTTGGACACAAATAAACTTATAAAACGATTCAACTTATCGGAACGGTTAGTTAAGTGTCCGGCCTTAGGCGGAAAACCTTTGCTTTCATCTCGTAAGATAATCCTGTGCTTGGTCTTGGTTATTCTGCCTGATTCGACCTTATTTTTGAAGTTATTTGTAAGATGAGCCTATCAATGAAATGATTATGACGATGCTCATGCTGGAGGAGAAAAATAACTCAAAGAATTAATTCAAATCTAAAAACGACCTTTGATTACAAGAGGTTTGAAACATTAAATTGATATCTTTCTTAATTCATTAATAAAAACGGTTTGTCTCATTAAGATGTTATTCGGTTTTTCATTTATAACTTAAAATTTACTATTTTATTCATTTTAAGCTTTCAGCTCTTAACTCATCTGGAGTTGAAAGTTTTATTTCTCTATAATTTTAAACCTATAAATTATTCCTATGAGAGAGTAGTAAGGCTGTAATAATAACTTCACAATGAAAAAATAAAGTAAAAATCGAATTATCAACGAGGATGTGTTTTTTTGGTTTCGGTTTATTAGATATGAATACATTGTTAAAATTGAAAAACAATGTGAAATACATTTATTAAATATTCTTTTAGATTTATGTCATTTCTCCATTTTTATCAAAGCAGTTTGTTTATTTGTGGGTTTAATTCTTTGTTCGAATATTCGTAGCTCTGATATGCTGATTTTTCACTCTTCTTCAAAATTTTAACGCTCACGTTTATATTAAAGTTCTATGTAAGTTCCTCATGGAATCAAAAAGTTCTGCGTGGAACCGAAAAGTTCGTAAGAAGTTCTTCATGGAACCAAAAAAATCGTAAGAAGTTCGTAAGAAGTTCGATAATCAAAATTCAATCCTCGATTTTTAAGGTATTTGGAACGCACACAAATGTTCTATGCTACTTGTTTTCACTTTTTTTTTCGTTCAGACGTCCAGTTCAAGCACTTATAGTCATTTCTTTCGAGGACCTTTTATTCGGCCAAATGTGAACTTTTAATGCACAAGATTAAGTAAAACCGTACTTCTTTACGAGCTCAATTAGGCTTTTATTTACTCTGGTAGCAATAGATTCTGCAGCACTTCATTGTCGGATGTGTGTTTTAAAGAACTTGCTGATCAACCGCTTAGAGTTATTCTTTTTAAATTAGAATTTCAAAGAAAAAGTAGGGCACACATTGTTGGGAAATTTCGGAGGTCTCCCTAGCGAATTTGTGGTGATAGTTCTAAAAGCTAATATAAATTTTATTAATACCAGATTTGGCCTTTTAGTTAGTGGTACTTACATTTAGTAACCTCTCACTCTAACTATTCCCAACTATTTGTAGATTCTTAATTTTATCTAAATGAACTGTAATTTGCATATAAGAATGTATTTTAATAAACTCGATTAAATGATATAAATTAAACTCACGATTGAACTACTCGAAAAGTATAAAAGAACAATCTTCTTAGATTTTTATTGCAGGTCCGAAATCTCACGTTTCCTAATTTGCAATGACTTTCAAAATCTCCCTGACAGCTATCCACTTCCTGTCTCTCTCCCTATTCTCTTTCTATCAATTTCTGTCATTCTGTTCTGTCAATCGAGGGGTACGGGAACAATCAGAGGGACCGTTCAAAGCAGCGGTAACACACATATCACAAAAAGCAAAACCAAACTTTGAAAAACTTACGTTTCATTTCGAATGTTGATAGTCTGGTTTGAAGAAATTGATAGATCTTTCATAATTCAAAATGTTTACATTTTTTTATATTTAGGCTACTTCGAGAAGGGTGATAATCATGAATCAATTTTAAATTGATGTTTAAAATCACTTCAATTAAAGCATTGCCCATGGTACAGTCCTCACCACGGAGGTCCAGATTCAAATCTTCAAGCATACAAATTTAACAAGTAAGTTACAAGTAGTCATTCAAAGAAGAGGAAATGTAATAGCATTCACATTAGAACTTAAATTTTCAGCTGAATACAGCATTCGAGCAGGGGCTGAATACTCTTTTACGAGACTGGTTTATGGAACTTTTGGGTAACTGGGCATCTGTTAACAAACATCTGAGCTATTAAAAAAAGGTACAGTTTTATAAAAACAGTTCAGTAGTAGGTGTTGATTTTGTAACTAACACAATAATCCGGGTCTATATGACCCCTTGACCGGATAATTGTGATGTCTTGTTTTTCTGGATAACTCTGGTGACTCTATTCAAAATCTAAAAATTATAGAGCTCCTCATTTTAGGAAAGCCAGAATTTCAAGTACCTAGCCTAAGGTTGCCAGAATTTTTTCAGATACGTATCCAGGACGGCTAATTCGAGCTTTTTTTAAATAACCTTGGCAAACCCGGGGATTTGATTTGAAAATTGACGCCCATTAATTCGGGCAATATCCGGGCAGATTTAGTCAGAACCTAGAAATTACTCAACAAAAATCATGAATTTTTTTTTTAAATATGTTTTCATCAAAACTTATTGACAGATTTGAAATCATATTTAGGGGAAGAGGAAAAGAAGAAAGAAGAAAAGAGAAGAAGAAGAAAGAAGAAAGAAAGAAGAAGAAAGAAAAAGAAGAAAGAAGAAAGAAGAGAAGAAGAAGAATAAGAAGAAGAAGAAAGAAAGAAGAAAGAAGAAAGAAGAAAAGAAGAAAGAAGAAAGAAGAAAGAAGAAGAAGAAAGAAAGAAGAAAGAAGAAAGAAGAAGAAAGAAGAAAGAAGAGAAGAAGAAAGAAGAAAGAAAGAAAGAAGAAAGAAGAAAGAAGAAAGAAGAAAGAAGAAAGAAGAAAAGAAGAAAGAAGAAAGAAGAAAGAAGAAAGGAAGAGAAGAAGAAAGAAGAAAGAGAAGAAAGAAGAAAGAAGGAAAGAAGAAAGAAGAAAGAAGAAAGAAGAAGAAGAAGAAGAAAGAAGAAAGGAAGAAGAAGAAGAAAGAAGAAAGAAGAAGAAGAAGAGAAAGAAGAAAGAAGAAGAAGAAGAAAGAGAAAGAAGAAAGAAGAAAGAAGAAAGAAGAAAGAGAAAAGAAAGAAGAAAGAAGAAAGAAGATACTTTGAAATTTTACTATGAATTTTTAAGTTTTATTTTATTTCTTCGCCATCATCTAGAGGCTATTTAGGAATTGTTCAATTAAAAGAAAATGTATGTAAATAACTTGATATTTATCACACTCCTCAGGTTTAACTTTATCACACAAAGTACTGAAAAAAAATCATGAGACAAGTGCAAAACATCATAATAGATTCCGTTTACGGCTAGAAAGCACTCGTTAGGTCTTCAAAGCTGAATGAATTGGCCCCTGTTTAATTTGACTCCCGAACCCTGAACCTAAACCTTCCCATCCTCTGAAATGGATCCGTCTTCGAAGGGTAAATGAAGGCATAAATTCTTCATCACGTTTTAAGAACCTGACTCGCCCGTCTTGTCCGACACGGCCAGGAGGATGAGTTTCCGAATTTGATAGGGTTGAAAGTATCGAACCCTATTGAAGGAGTAACCTTCTCCAGTCTTCAACGGGAATCGTAATTGTGTGATTTATGCGCGCCTCGACTTCTTTACAGCTGCTACCAGTTTGCGAAAGCCGGAAGAAGGGCGCCCCTCCGCTTCAGTAAAAACTCCATGGGAAAGTTTTCTGGCTGCCGAGTGAGTAAAAAATCATAAACAGATTACGTATGATGAATGGAATTGGCTGTAAAGTGATTTACATTGTGTGGTAACCCGGTGCTATACGCTCGGAAGCCAGACTTAGAAATGCGGAGGCAGGCATAGATGTTGTACTTACCAGACTGCGTGTGGGATGATCAGCGAGGGCGTACATGTGAGCGTGGGAGTAGAATATATCAGAGTATACTTACTCAGTGTAACTCTACCACATCCCCCTTTCTCTAAAGAACAAATTATAAGTTATTATTAATGTTTAATAATAAATTTATTTAGTTTAATATTGCACATTTAATTTCGTTTTATATTTCTGATAACGATTGTCATGTTGTTAGAAAATATATTCCGTTGTGCGTTATTTTATTTAAGATGTTTTTGATGCACTCGAAGAGACCGACGCAGCTGTGGAACTCCAGTACCATTTGACAAAGTACTACAATGACTATGAGTTCCCTGATCGTATGAGGGACCTTCTATCAATTCAAGTATGACACTTTCCTGTCATACGGTTTACCAAAATAAGATCATACAATTTGTGACTTTAACTTCGAACTTCTCTTTCACGAAATTTGTGGAGCGTTTATTCTGGGTATGCAGATCCTTCATCAGTACAATATCTCGTTTTTCTTATGAATAAGTTTTAGATCTGTGTCTCAATCCTCCGATTCTTTTGCATTGATTTTTTTTCGATAATCGATCTTGTTCAGCAAAGTAGATGTTTCAGTATCTCCGATATCAGGTCATTTATACCAACATTTTTTTTTTTAAGTAGCTCACATGGTGCTTTCCAGGTAGCTGTGTTGGGCGTGCTGTTGTATATTTGCAAATACTGTTGTAATTCTGATATCCAATCACCGTAGAGAGCATTGGCAAGTTTCATCCTTTTTTAGAAGTGAACGATTTTGACGTTGCACGCCTTTATTAGCCTACGACCAATATGGTGTAGTGTGGTTGAGTGGATCTTCATGTTATTGGAAAATTCGTGTAATTTCGAAGAAATGAACTGGATTATCTAGAGTTTTCGCTTGAGAAGTCCCCAGTGTTTGAACATTTTGTTTTTTTCGAGACACTTGATAATTTCTTGATTGGTTATGACTGTCATTATTTTGATTTCTACATAGAGGCTGTAATTATCGGTCACAACAAGGATATATCTCCCGTTGACATTGGCCCCATATAATCGCGAGCGATATCCACCCATGGTTTGCTAGGTAAAGGTCGACAATGCATTGGTTCAGGAGGATCAGGAATTTGGATAATACGACACCCTTCACATTTCTCGCATCACATAACGACATCCTTGTCGCTATTTGGCCACCAGCACCGATCTCTTAGTCTACTTTTCATACTCAAATGCTCATGGTGTGCAAGGCTTAGTATACGGTTACACAATGCTGTAGTAATAACAATCAATATATGTACTACTACACAACTACGATAAACTACGCGATAGCTCGAGGTTGCTGTTTTTTTTTGGATCAGAACTGCTCGGTACAAATCTTTAAGCGTAAGTAACAACAAGTCAGGTGCAGTCTTGGGGATCGTAGTACTCCAGATTTTAAATTTATCCAATTCGTTGTTTCTCAACGTCAAACGCTTGATTGTGTGAGGCATCCCAGCAAAACGACGAAGAATCTTTCAACAAGTCACATAAGAGATGACTTTCGATAACTAAGTTTGTTATGAATCTTGATACATATGTTATCGGTCCGAGAAAACTACTCAACTACTCTTTGGTTTTTGGCTGCCGGCAGTGAAGAAGAGATTTAACTTTATTTTCTGCCGGGAGAACAAGCCAGTTCGATTTCTACTTGTTGAACTGGCATTTACTAATATTCAACAGGATGTCAAATGACTCTAGCTTAGTCAGTGTCTCTAGAACAGATTGACCGTGTTCTTTTTCAGCTTGACCCTAGATAAATATATGAATTGATGAATCCATGTAAACCACGGTGTTTTTGCAACCTGATAAAATACTTTTCATCAAGTTTCGAATAAAACTCAGATGCATAGTTGACTCCAAATAATTATTGGTATAATGGAAAAGACCCCAATTCGTAATGAACGTTGTGATTTCTTTACTCTCTTCTGCCAGTTCAACTTGATGAAATGCTTGCTTATTATCAAGAATACTGAAGAATTTAGCTGCATTGAATTTGTAGCCAGGTTCTTAAAAAACTGGTGATGGATGATTCATTCTTTGGATTGCTTCATTTGTTCGTCGCTTATCTACGCATAATCTCAGTTCTTCGTTATCATTTAGAATTAGAGTTAATGGTAAAAATCCATGTTGAAGGTTTTGTTACTTGTTCGGTTATATCATTTTCAAGTATTTTATCTATTTTCAATTTAATTTTCTACAACAAGGGGGTAGGGCAACGTTAAAGAGGTCGAATTTTAGGGGTAATACTTCTGCATATAAGAAGGGTCAACTTGAAGTTTGTTTTGAATTCTGGAAACGATTTCGTTGTTTATCCCAAATCTTATTGAAATATGTAGTCCAACCTGAAGTACTCCAAGTGTTTGTGCTGTTTCTTTGCCCGGAAGAGCTTGTTGTCTATTTTCTTAACGTAAAAAGTAATTTCTGTTGAGATTTTTTTTCAGAACCATCCTCTATTTTTGCATAAAAATCTGTCTTTAATTTCAGAGGTACTCTACCATAAGCCTGAAAAGTTTTTGTATTGTCCAACCGCTCAGCTTGTATGTTAACACATTCGTTTTTCATGTATTCTCACGTCTTATCGTCAATCAAATTATAAACAGAACCAGAATCAAGTAACATTTCTATTTCTTTTTTTTTTTTTAATTCTTTATTTGAAACGGTTCATACCTTCAGGGTTTAAAAAGCCAAACTCGTTTTGTTTGTTTACAATTGTTTCCTTAGTTTTAGTTTACGTTTTTAAGAGATAGGGAAATATGAAAATAAATAGAATTATAGACTAAGGTCAATAACTCGGGCCCGAATGTCTATTTCAACACCTCCTATTTTACATGACAGAACTCATCATTATCATTTTCTATACTATATACGGAATATTTTCCAGTTTTTTTTTTTTTATTAATTTTCATCAGTTTTCACATTTCTGACGTTCTGGAAACGTTTAGTGTTGGGCTGGTAGTCAAAATTGCTCGAGTTGGAATTGTTTCTTCAAAAACCAAAGCTCTTACGGCTTTAAGCGTTATCATTCGGTTGATTTTTACACTTAAAATTGTAATGACCATAATTCGAAGATCGGTAACATTGAAGTTTGTAAGCAGAACGTGCCTCATCTTCTGTAGGTGGTTTAATCAGAATCCTTGTATCTTGGAATGCCATTTCTATTAACGGTGAGCTGATATATTCCAATTTTGGGAGGAGGTTGGGAATTCATTTGGGAAACTTGATTTTTTTTTGATTGCTTGATGAGATATGATAGTTTTTATAACTTGATCCATTGTAAAAATCCGCCTTCTCAAGCAATTTGCGTCTTATGTCTTACGGCGCATAATTGATGATTTTGTCAATAAAAGCGATTTGTTTGCTTTACATTTCCGTTTTACCAAAGTTACAAGTCTCCGCCTATTGTTGAACACGAGGTATGAAATTCTCAATGGTTTCATCAATCTCGATTGCCATGTCCCAAAACTCAGACCTTTCACTCCTTTCACACCAACACTCGTGATGTTATGGAGAAAAGTGTTCATCCAACTTTTTTTTTTGTGTTGATATTGGTAGCAATCATTACATTTTCGAACCAGCGTAAATACGTGGTCCATGCCTTTTTTATACCATAAGCCGGTAGATGTGCAAATTTTAACTGAGGCAAACTGTAAAAGCCTAGACTAGAAATAAGTTGGGAGTCACCTATTAAAAATAAATTTATTTTGTGATTTTTTTTTTTAACATGATAAAATTGAATAATTTTATCAAAACTTTTTGTGGAGGTTCATTGTAAACAATTCTACAGAAACATTCATTCATTGAATTTCAGTGAAAATGGATCATCATCTTGAAGAAAAAAATTACGCACCCACACTGTCCTTCCATTCATTTATCAAGTGAATTTAATCACATGTGCATCTATGATCAGCATGTTTCGAATACAAGAGAATCGTTTTTTTTTCTAGAAACTGTACACCAAACATCGAAGTCATACATAACTGTCTTTGAATATGGAACTGAACACATGCTGATCGAAACTCTTCAATTATGCGATTCAACGCCGAAACCAAACCAATCATTGAGAGCTTTTCTTCCAAACCAATTTTTAAACGCTTCTATCTTTGGTAAAATTTGTTACCAATACGACGACTCAAGAGGTTTGTAAAAACTGCATCTTACTAGTGTATTGAAACACAACTCAGTCTAGAGTTCTCAACAGTAAATTTAATTACTACCACTTTTATCATTCCAGGCATCTCCATTCAAGCACAAAATTCATACCCAAGCTTACTTTAGTTTCAGCTTGTCAGTGTATTGAAACACTCACCATTCAAGCCATACGAACTGAATGGTCTCTTGAAAGCTCATCGCCTACAGTGGTCCTGAAAGCACTCTCTCCCTCTCTCTCTCTTTCCTTTTATGAAGTTTTGCATGCTGATGATCACCCGATCGTGGTTATGTTGTGGAGAGGCGCAATTCCACATACCGTCGCATCTCATTTGTGTTGGTTCGTTCTGGGTTCTGGCTCATAGTTTTAATTGCCAGCAAATTGAAAAGGGGCAGA
Organism: Uranotaenia lowii; assembly: GCF_029784155.1. NCBI lineage: Eukaryota > Metazoa > Arthropoda > Insecta > Diptera > Culicidae > Uranotaenia > Uranotaenia lowii. The sequence goes on along the minus strand of NC_073693.1, from coordinate 281,362,517 downwards.
GATTCTGCAAATTATACGCAATATAAGGCGGATTCAAAAACTTTTTTTTTTATTGAGTCAGTGGAAATCATTTGATAGTTGCTGTTCAGGAGTGTGTTTGGTCATAAAATGTTGAATTGATCCTTTTTTTCTGTTGATCAAGAATAATTCATGTCTTTATAAACCATGAACCATTTTAGTTGCTACATGAAAAATAGATACAAAATAAACTCTACACTCTTGAACAGTTCTAACTTCAATTCTCTGTATGGCAACATACCTGTTCGTGCAGCTCGATTAGTCGTGGGTGTAAAGGGGACGGCAGAATCTTCAACATTTACTCACACATTCATAAACTTTTTTTTCGCCCATTTCCCAAGCGGGAAACTCAACACCTGATGCGTCTCCCGAGAAACTCAAAATGGAGTCAACGCGCATCATAAATTGAAACTTGTAGGTACTTTTTTCTTAGGCTGATGAGGATTTACTAAATTTCACTCCATTCTTCTACGTCATTTCACTTTGAAAACTTATTTACACTTTTTTTCGAGATCCCCATATTCATTTCAATTGCACTCTTATTTGAGCGTTTTGTAAAACTTTCACTTTTTTTTTTATAGATGACGATTTTCACTGGTTTTACAGATTCTCGCACCTTCCTGATTTCCTTTCCTTTTTTTTTTAGAAATTCTTCATCAATAAAATTTTCAGAACTCAGTACACCAGCAAGATTTCAATCAAATAATTATAATATTTCCACTGAATCTACGATCTTGCTTAGGTAGGCAGAGAAACTTTCCATTTTTTTTCATTTTTTTTTTCAGTTCACTACCCCACTAAGGATTGATGAAATTATTATTTTTTTTCTTCTTTCAAACTCTTATCACCTTTTCTTCATCTTTCTAACAGCAAAACTCACGATTTCAACGCAAGCTTAGGCACGCTACTTTTTCGCTTATCCAACTTTTTCGACTTTCAACGCACGCGCGGGTTTTTCTCGACTCGTCGCCACTCTGTGGTAACCGGTGCTATACGCTCGGAAGCCAGACTTAGAATGCGGAGCAGGCATAGATGTTGTACTTACCAGACTGCGTGTGGGATGATCAGCGAGGGCGTACATGTGAGCGTGGGAGTAGAATATATCAGAGTATACTTACTCAGTGTAACTCTACCACACATTGGAATTAATAGCTTCAGCATTATGGATTATTGGGCTGAGGGGAATACTTGAAATGTTACATTTTTACGTTTGACATTGTCGAGTGAATTCACTCGGTTCAGTTTTGCAGTTTGCATTCGATGAATTCTCCATAATTTCATTAATTAACGAGCGAAGGTAAAATTATTTCAGGTTTCTTCAACAGAAGACGGCTGAACGAGCAGATGCTCTCTGGTTTAACGATCGACCCTTCGAAAAATTAAGACAAAACCAAATTAAACAATTGTTTCGTCCGAATTCCTGCCCATTGCTCATAAACCTGTCATAAGTGCCGAGTTAATTTTTGCCAGCCGTAAAAAACCGCTGACTGACTGGTCTGAACATAACCTTTAAAATAAGTACGTATAAGCCCTCGATGCTGTCTTAACGCAACACCAGACAAAAATGCGAGCTCTCAATTTTCGATCCCAGGTCACGTCCCATTGGCAAAAGGAAACAACATTTTATCCGAGTCCAACCTCAAGACAAACCATTTTCCGCTTGTTAATAAACTCCGGCATCATTTCACGGGTTAGCAAATTTTGAAAATGCAAATATTTACCGTCCGGATTCCGAAAAGGTAGCGAGTGGTTTAAAGCGCCTGGAAGGAGGCAACACATCGACACCTTTTCTTCGAGGAATGCTTCCTTAAAGGACTTTCACTCATTCGAAAGGAGAAGTTTCCTTGGAATTCCCGCTTGTGGTAAGGGAAATGCAAAGAGATGTGCCATTCACAACACATGTAGATAATTTATCTTTTCTTCAAGCTCTCCCCCCGAAAGACAGCAAGTGAAAAACGTCTTGATTCAACTAACTAAACGGGAAGAAGACGGATAAATTTTCAGCCGGAAGCGAAGAACGAACGCCCCGTTTTTCTCCCGAGCGTGTGTGTATTTGATTGTTTTCCTGTGCAAATATTTGTTCCGGAAGATCAACGCCATAACGACGGCAAGTGGATTAAAAAGTCATATGTTTAAAGGTGTTTGGGAAGGGGGAAAGCAGTCGAAAATTTTAATAATGCGATTTGAATGATGTCGTTCAAAGAAGAAAAATTCCAGGATTTGTTTAGTCTACATTTGAATTTAATCTGCTTTTAAAATTTTTTTGCAATGTTTGATGTCGAGCTCTCTTCCAATTGGTATGATATGGATATCATTCCCAATCTTTTTTTTAAGCTAGTGAAACTTTCCTGACTTTTCCAGCGAACCGAATCAGTGGCAAAAAAACGTTTTATTTTTCATTTCTTTAGATTGCTAGCGAAAAAAACAAATTTTGAACTTGATACGGTTTGTATCCCTTTGGGAGTTTGTTGGCGAATAAGCTTGCTGGTTAGTTTTGGGTTAAGGTTGAGTTAGATTTTTTCCGACTTTAAAATGGTCAATGCAGAAGAAATTCCTTCCTGTTTTCGAGTTTTTTTTTCTGTCCAGTCAGCAGTTTAAAGAAAGTTAACTCGAAGGGAGTTTGTTCGTTTGTAAAACAAATGTTTTGCTTGCGTCAGTTTAGAGTTTGAATCCGATTCCAAGCAAATATGTTACTTTTTTCCGAAGAAGTGAAAAACGTATTTTAGTTGCTGATTGATCAAGATGCAAATAACTTTTGGCAAACTTCGACCATCCCAAAATTCTATTGAGGATTGTTATTAACATTCAAATGGCAGATATTGATTTTTTAACGAAGTTTTGCGTCACCAAAGTTGTTACCACCTACACTCTACACTCAAAATTTTAAATTTTTGATCAAATTTAGATGTTTGAGAAAGGTTATTCGATAGTAATAATTTTGACTCAAAACTGATGTCAAAACCTCTAAAACTAATCCCAGGTTCAGAATTCAGCTACAGATTTTCAAAATTTTCTCACTTATGGATAGTAATTAATTTCTTGATACGGAATTTTATTGAGTATCCTGTTTCATGTTTTCAACTTTCGGATTATATATCTAGTTTAGGATTCTTGATTTTCGGATCGAATCATCATTCAAAATTGAAATAAAAAACTGTGTTTTACTTTTAAGATTTGATTTTACATCTTCTTCAAAATTTGATTCATGATTTTCGAAACTCAAGCACATTTTTTACATTCAGTTAATATTTTTCCGAATATGAAATAAAAATAAAGTTTTTATGTCATAATCAGACTCGGAGTTCATGAGCTTTATTCTTATGTTAAATTCAAACATATCAAAGCTTTCAAATAGCGATAAAGATTGAAATTTTTCGAAATTCAAGTCGGATGTGAAATACATAATTGAAATAAAAAATAATCATTGAAACTCAAAACATCCGAGTTATTATTATGGATTCATGATTGAGGGCTCCGAAACTGATTTCAATTCTTGGCACATATTTCCAAATTCAGAAACCGTTTTTATGTACATTTCAGAAAACTTATTAAAATTCCGAAACAGATTTATAAGATGCCGAAAAATAAATTTACGAAACAGATTTAAAAACTCAAATTTTTATTTAGGTTCAATATTCAGCTCGTTTATGACTTCCACAATCAAAATAAAATTATCTAGTCGGTAAAGATTTAAATTGCAAGAGATCGCAGACTTATAATTCTGATTGTTAGTTCGATTTTAAAATTTAACCAAAGTCAGTTCGTTTGCACAATTCAACAGAAAATGACAAAAGTTAAGAAGAATTATTGTTCATTTTGCAAAAAAAAAATCCATCCACAGGAATTGATTTTTAATCAAAATAAATTGATAATAAAAATACATGTTTCTTCTTTATAAGAAATTGCAAGGGAATGCATATGTTTTCGCGAATTGTTCAACATGACTAATATTGCAGTATTTTCAGGAACGAAAATTCAAATTAAATTTGAATCTTTTACTGTTACCTTTGGAAATTGGATTTATTTTTAGAATTCTCATTCAAAATTGAAGGGTTTCTTAAAAAACATATTGTAAGTTCGAATCAAATAAGCAAAATTAAGCTGGTAAGATAACCCGGTTTCACTCGGACTTGCCCAAATATTTCATTAAAAAAAAAATGGGAAAACGTTCGACCGCCTAAATTTTTTTAAAGAAAAACCTGATTTTTTTACGGATTCATTCTCATTTTATTGGAAAAATAATACAAAATTAAACTGCATTGTTATAGTTGGAAATTTCGACATCAAAAGTTAAACTTTACAAGCTAGATTTATTAAAATAAACATACACGATTTTTTGGAAAACTGAAATACGATTAAAAATCAATATTTTTCAAATATTTTTTTCTATTTTTATTGAATAATTCTTGGATTTTTGTCAAATTTGCCCGAATATTGACCAGATTTTGGTTTGAAAATTTTGAAATAGAATGTCCGAATTTTTCCAGGTTTTAAATAAAACAGCCTGGATTTGCTCGGGACGGATACGTGCGGGAGAACTTCTGGCAACTTTAAGCAAAGTTTACCAGATTTTGGTGGAAATTTAAGATTTCAACCATCGATGATAGTAAGTTTCCTTTTTTGGTGCCAAAGGATTCTTTATACAAATCCTAATCGTTATTTGAAAGATTTTAGGATTTATTTTCAAAAGTTTCTATTTAACACGATAAACTATCTACAATGTAACTAGACGAACGAACTCAAAAATGAATAATCAAAAAGTGTTCAAAAATAACATGTTTTTATTTCATTATTTGAGCAAAAATGTCATAGAAAAAAAGGACACCAAATCCCTCCCTCCCCCTATGGGTAAGTTTTTCCTACGGCCCTGCCTACATATTTATAGAACATGATATTTAAAACACATTTTCCTTGGAATTTAAAAATTAAAGACTCTTCAATTGTCAGGACTTTTAAATTTTGAATGAAAAAGGAAAAAAAGACCGTATTAACTCAACAAAGGAGTTACGATAAACAATATTCTTATCCTGATATGAATAAATACCGAAATTCACAAGACAACACATTTCACATTTTTTCGAGGTGCAAAGAATTTCACAGCTAATTTTGATAAATTTTGGTGCCCTGAATTGAAAAATGCAATTCAATTTTTTTTAGCACTAGCTGACCCGGTGTGCTTTGCTACACCTCCAAAAAATAATTGAAATTTGTGTTAACTTGTTATTTAAACATCCTTTTATTTGCAAAACAATTTTAATTCAATTTTAGAATCATTCTAATGTTTTTCCAAAATAAAATTGCAACTTATATTTTATTTTGAAATCCTAATTTTTTTTTTAAATCCGTGTTCGAATTTTTTTATGACTCTGGGTTTCTTTGCTTCAAAAGTTTATAACTTATGCCAACATATTTTTCATATATGGAATCTTCATTGTCCTATTTGACCTATTCGGCTTCCAATTAATATACAAATTGTGAGAGTGACCCCCTCCCCCATTCCTTTATCTTTAAAAGTAGGAAAGGGGGGTTTTGTAACATCAGAACGTACTCTCTCATGACACTACCTTCATGAGTTGTTCGTTTGCTTCATTAGTTGTCGAGTTATGCTATAAAATTTGTATCGGAACCCCACTTCCTATCTACCTTCTACCTAGAAGGAGGGGATCAAGATCAAACATTCCGTGTATTTAAATACACTCCCATGCCAAATTCTGTTCCATTTGATCGATTGTATGATTGTTTCCATGTCATATTTGGTTTTATTTGTTAGATAAGTTCTTGGTTTATGCAAAACAATCGTATGTGAGTTCTCTTCTTACCCAACTGTATCCCCAATTGGAGGAGAAAAAAGCATAAAATAAGCATACAACCATTTTACGTAACCAAATGCTTTCCCAAGCCAAAGTTGTTTCTATTTGCTTGATTAGTTCTCGAGTTATGCGAAAAATTGTAAAGGAGCTCCCCCCCCCCCCCCTTTCTCCTTCCTATCATCCAACTGGAAGGAGGCAGTAGTACCAAATATTCACAGAAATATACCTCGAGCTTAAATACTCTCCGGAGGATTCTCAAAATATCATAGAAACATTTTTCGTAATCAAATACAATCCAACGCCAAATATGATTCCATTCGCTTGATTATTTTCCCAGTTATGCTGAAAATTGGAAAAAAAACCCCTCCCCACTTTCTATCTTCTCACTGGAAGGAGGGAGGGGTACCAAATATTCATAGAACTATAAATTGTACTCAAATACCTTTCCAAGCCAAATTTGGTGCCATTTGCTCGAAAAGTTTTTAAGTTATGCAGTGACAAAGAGGTTAAAGCCCCCCCCCCCTTTCCTGTATCTCCAAAGGATGGAGAAAGGGGTCTGAAATAATCATAAAACCATTTCTCGTATTCCACTACCCTCCCATGCCAAATTTGGTTCCATTAGCTTGATTAATTTTCCAGTTATGTTAAAAATTATAAGGTTGGGCCCCTCCCTCCTTCGTATCTTACCGGTGGAAAGAAGGAGAGGTACCAAACCATCATAGAAACGTTCCTCGTACCCAAATAAACTCCCATGTCAAATTTGGTTCCATTTGCATGATCAGTTCTCTAGTTATGAAGACTTATCACTTTTATTTGTTTGACCCCCTCCCCCCTTCCAGAAAGAGGGAGGGGTCCCAAACTATTATAGGAACCTTCCCCGGCCTCCAATACATCCATCTGCCAAATTTTAAGAAAATCGGTTCGGTAGTTTCCGAGTCTATAGGGAACAGACAGACAGACAGACAGACAGACAGACAGACAGACAGACAGACAGACAGAAATTCATTTTTATATATATAGACTAGCTGACCCGGTGTGCTTTGCTACACTTTCAAAATTTTTGAAACTTGTGGTACCTAGTTATTTAACTTGTTATTTATTTGCACAAAATTTTAAGTTCAATTTCAATATCATTAATTTTTTTTTTCAAAATGAATTTGCAAATTTTTTATTTTGAAATCTTAATTATTTTTTTTTAAATCCGTGTTTTAATCTTTTTTATGACTCTGAATTTCTTTGCTTAAAAAGTTTATAACTTATGCCAAAATATTTTTTTTATAAATATGACACTTTGTCAAACTATCATGTGAGCATTTTCAGTAACAAAATAACATCATGGGACATTTATTTTACCTATTCGTTCTCGAATTATCATACGAATTACCCCCATTCCTATATCCCTAATTGAAAGAAGGTGGGTCTCATAACATCAGAAAAACACTTCTTGTATACAAATACGATCCCACGTCATATATGGCCCCATTCTCGATAAGTTCTCGAGTTATTCAAAAAATTGGTGTCCCTCTCCCTACTGTTTATCTCCCCTCTGGCAAGAGAAGGGGTTTTCAAACCATCGAAGAAACATTACTTGTACACAAATTTGCTCCCATGATAATTTATTTCTATTTTCTCGATAAGTTTTAGAAATATTAAACAAATTTTATCAATGCCCTCTTTTCCCTCTATATCGTTCCACTGATTTGTGGTAGTGATGCTAAACTACCGGAAAAAAACATATCTTGAGCTCGAATACCCTCTCATGCCAAATTTGGTTTCGATTGATTTATAAGTTGTCGAGTTATGCTATAAAATATGTATCGGAGCCGCTCTTCCTACCTATCCCCTACCTGGAAGAACAGGATCAAGATTGAACATTCCGTGTATTCAAATACACTCCTATGCCAAATTCTTCCCCAGTTGCTAAATTGTTCCATTTGTTAGATAAGTTTTTGGTTTACGCAAAACAATCATACATATATGAGCTTCCGTCTTCCCTAACTGCATTCTCAATTGAAGGAGAAAGAAGTCTCAAATAAGCTAATAACCATTTTACGTATTCATGCCAAAGCTTTCCCATGCCAAAGTTGTTTCCATTTGCTTGATTAGTTTTCGAGTAATGCGAATAATTGTAAAGGAGCTCCCCCCCCCCCCCTCCCCCTCTCCTTCATATCACCCCACTGGAAGGAGGCAGTAGTACCAAATATTCACATAAACCTTTCCTGTGCTCAAATACCCTCTCAACCCAAATTTCATTCCATATGCCTAGTAAGTTTCCGAGGGATGTAAAAATTATATGGGAGGACCCTCCCCCCTTAAGATTTTCCGACTTGAAGGACGAATGGTTCTCAAAATATCAAAGAAACATTTATCGTAATCATATACTTTCCCACGTCAAATTGGGTGCCATTTGCTTGATTATTAATCCAGTTATGCTAAAAATTGTAAAGGAGCACCCTCCCCCCCTTTCTATATCCTCACTGGAAGGAGGGAGGGGTACCAAATATTCATAGAACTGTTTATCGTACCCATATACCCTTCCTAGCCAAATTTGGTTTCATTTGCTCGAATAGTTTTCAAGCTATGCAATAAAAAAGTGGTTAAAGGCCCCCCCCCCTTCTTCCTGTATCTCCAATGGAAGGAGGGAGGGGTTTGCAATAATCATAGAACCATTTTTCGTATTCCACTACCCTCCTATGCCAAATTTTGTTCCATTAGCTTGATTAGTTTTCGAGTTATATGAAACATTGTAAGGTAGCCCCCCTCCCCCTTCCTATCATCCCACTGAGAAGAGGGAGGGGTACCAAATATTCATAGAAATATTCCTGGTTCCCAAATATCACCCCATGCCAAATTTGATACCATTTGCTTGATGGGTTCTCGACTTATGCAAAAAATTGTCTTTTGTTTGGGAGGCCCCTCCCTCCCTTCATGAGAGAGGGAGGGATCTCAAACCATAATAGGAACCTTCCCTGCCTCCAATACCCCCACCTGCCAAGTTTCACGCAAATCGGTTCAGTAGTTTCCGAGTCTATAGGGAACAGACAGACAGACAGACAGACAGACAGACAGACAGACAGACAGAAATTCATTTTTATATATATAGATTTATGATAAAACTATAAAACAAAAAATTAAAAAAAAAATTAAACATAAAGTTTTTAAATCAACGAGATTCCTTTTGACTTTTGCGAGCTAAGGAAGCTTTCTTTTTCTTTACTTTACTCCATTCTGCGAAATAAGGGAATTTGAAACCAAATTGAAGGTTTGATTTTATTTAAAGCAAAAAATTGAATAGTTTTGCAGTCTTCAACAAATTTGTTTAATGAAATAAAATCTTTATTTACTTTCTTTAGTGATGATATATTTTTTAGATCATTGTATCTTCGAAATTAGAGGAAATTGAAAGGCAAAATAATATTACCTGATTGAATTGAGAATATTAAACACATTAAGAATCAGTTTTTGATTTTCCATATGGATTTGATGTTTCATCAGTTGGCAATGATTGATTTTATTAAAATCCGGTTCACTTTTAACTTTTAAATGCCTATCACTAAGGTTGCCAGAATTTTTTCAGCACGTCTCTGGGCCGGACAAACCGGGCAATTTTTATATAAAAACAAGGCAAAATCCGGGCATTCGATTTCAAATTGACGACCATAAATTCGGGCAATATCTAGGCAAATTTTGTCAAAACTCAGAAATTCCTCGACAAAAATCAAGAAAAAAAAAATGAAACCAATTTTGTTCATCAAAACCCATCGATAGGTTTTGAACCGTGGTTTAGGCTTCCAAAAAAACTTTCATGATTATTTTTATAAAATTTGCTCAGAAAATTCGTATTGAAAGTGTTTTTTGTTTTTTTTTTTGTTTAATTTACAAAATAAAGTGAATAAATCTGAGCAAAATATGGGCAAAATCCGGGTTTTTTTTTAATTAAATCCGGGCAGCCGGGACGAGCCGCACTGTTCTAAAATTTAGTATTGAATATCCGGGCAAACCCGCATAAAATCGGGCAATCTGGAAACCTTACGTATAACCATAATAAAAGGTGATAGACAAACTCTGACTCAAGGATCGAGTCAGGGACGCCAAAGTCTTCCAAATCAGTCATTTTAACATAGGGACAAAAAAGCTGTTCTATTCAGTTATCAATTGATTTTTATAAATATTTATCTTAAATGACCATGATCCCAATCTTTTACATCAATTTGAACAGAATAATCTGAAGCATAGAATATTTATGGGGTTGCATTCTGAAAAAAGTCACTTTACTACTTTACGTGAAAATTTTGTTAGTCATTTCATACTTTGAACAATGTTACATCTTGAAAATGTGCGAAATGTAGGCAAATTGATGTAGAAAGCCTATTTCAAGTATTTCAAGCCACTGTGCACTGCAATAAATTCTGTTCATGAAGGAGTTTGTTTTTTTTTTAATGCAAATTGGAATACAACATTCCTAGGAAAAGCCAAAAATTCAGAAATTCTCAGACAAATGTTTGCAGTGTCCATATAAAACTCTACTGGATAAAAAATTTAGTTTTTTTTTAATTTCATTCATTAAATAAGAAAAAAATATTTTCGTTAATTTGAACAAATTTAAAACTTTTTGAAAACAAAATTAAAAGTTCGCAAAAAGTCTTATAAATTTAGAGGCCCAGTCAATCAACAAAAAATGCTTTGAGATAACATTTTAAAATAGTTGTATTGTATCAAATTGTCCATTTAAAATTAATGAAAACATAGTTTATATTTTGTGTCCTCTTTAAGGTTAAGTTCGTGTACTTTTACAAAAATGAAAAATCTTGAATTTTCGCTTGTAAAATGGTTGTAAACTCTAATTTGAATACATTTTAACATACACTAACTGTTAACAACGCAACTCATGCACAGTTTTTTTCAGAAAGAAATACTCAATTTTACTAATTTTTCTCTAATTTTTTGGCGACTTTAAAATGTGTTAACCGCAATGGAAACTGAAGAAGCTAGTAAGTAGAAGTCATTTAAGGGGTTATCTCTGCGATTTATTTCCATATATACAAATATGAAGGTGTTATCGATAAGCGTACTTTATATTTTCAGAAAATGGACATTCAAACTTCAATTGGACATTACAAAAATATATATCAAAATACCTCTCTGATTTTTTCTCCAGTTATCGTTTATAGTATCCTTTAAAAGCTCAAAGTGGTTTCAGCTGCCCGAAATTGCCCGTTTTACAGATATTTACGTTTTTCTAGATGATGTTTTGACTGTTGAAAATCACGATTTTTCACTAGTCTTGTTTTAAAAGGTGGTAAAGACTGACCGTTCCAAGCTAAAAGGTTGATTTTTTTAGTTTTTTTTTCACCTCAGAGGAGGACAAAAATACTGCATTCAAAGAAATATCTTAGTTTGCGCAAAAATCGTCATTAAACACGTGTTTTTCATGGTATTTTAGGTAAAAATGGCGTTTAAGCTACTTTTGCGATCACGAAAAACAATGTTTTCGGAATAAATTTCTATTGTGATCTAAATGAGATATTGTTCAGAAGGTAAAACCATTTTGTACGATTTTTATGCATATATGTATATGAGTCACTTTTGTGAACATTGTTTTAACAAACGCCATTCATGCCAATAATAGCTCACATAATTTCCAACAACTTTCTATATGACATATATGAGTAAAAGTGACAAAAATCATCCGTTTTGATTTTTGTCCCGGTATCTCATACATTCAACGCACTGTGCACCGTATCAATAATCAATCATCAATATATAAAAATATTATAGTTAATATCAAAAATGAACATTTTAATATTTTAATTTGATAAATTGAAAAATTTGATTAAAAAAAAAAAAAAGATTTTATCTCTGACTTGGACCACTGGCACTCTTGAAATAATATAGCATACTTACTATTTTAAACATATTCAATTATTAAATCTGCGTTTTAAATTAATTCTAGAATCTCGAAAATGAATATTTATTTCATTTCCAAAACGAAAATTCACATTTCAAATGGTAATGAATTTTTCTCTCAAAATCTAAATATAATCGCAAAATTTTTCAATCAAACCTTCATCGAAAATGCAGAATAGATATGAAATTTAATATGATCAATAACTTACAATAAACAATTTTTAATCAAGGTTAATTTTTAATCTTATCTAAAATTTATACTTCAATTCGGATTTATGTTTTTTTTTAAATCTGGGGTTCATTTATAATTTTTTTGTGGTTTATTCAAAATTTTAATCCGTTTTTGTTTTCTCGTGTTTCGCAACTATTGATTGCAAATTTGAAAACTTGACTGCTTCATTTTTTTTAAACAAATATTGAATTCATTAGAAGGAACGTCGCACACAGGAAGGAGTACGTAGAAGAAAAAGTTTGCCAAAAGTATTTTTAAGTTTTTAAGATCATTTGAAATATTTTTTACCGTTTTCGTTATTTTTCATAATTTTCTATTCGAAATTTTCTTACATTTATATGACATGATAGATAATCCAGGTTAGAAAAGTTGTAAAATTAAAAAAAAAATCTAATTTTTTTTATTTGTTTTTGAAAATTAAATAACATTCGAAAATGTTCGAAAACGAACATTACTTTTACTGAGCTTTAATTTAAAATAAACGAAGCCCTAGGTGACTTTTTTGTGGAAAAAATCTATCAATATTTTTAAACTTCAAACTTAAAAATATCAAAAATGCACGAGTTTGCGCGAGTTTTTTCTTTTGCACATGATTATTGAAGTTATCAATTTTCTAATAATATCAAACATTTTGCCGGGACTTGCTGGGAACATAAACAAAAACTCTAATTTGTAAAACAATCAACGTTTAAAACAAAAAATAAATAGAAGAATTTTCAGAGCACTGCGTACTGTCTCTATAGTCATCGAATTTTGTCTATTATACATAAAATTATTAAACACCCCTCCATTGAAGTTTTCCATTTCAAATTTTCATTTTTAGTCACTATAGAAAGTTTTATTCATTGATATGTCGTAGTCGCGCTGATTCAACGATTTGTAGAAAAATTCTATCTCATAAAAATACTAAAGTTTCGACAGCTGCAACAGCTTATAAACAAATCAGATGTCAAAAAACTGACCGGTAAATGGTACTAAATTTATTCAAGAATTAAATAAACATTGACATAAAAGTAACCAATGAAATTTCAATTTTGAGTTTTGGCCAGGTTTTTGGGTGAAATACTCCTGTGTGCGTCGTTTAGAATGTTAAATGGCTTACCTGAAAATAAGGTTTGTTCTGGATTTTTGACGAATAATTTTTTCAAGTTTGTGTGATGCTCATTAGAAGGGAAATGGTTTTAGGAATCAATTCCGTAATTTATTGTGCACTTTTGGTATTATTCTCATTTCTTGCGAATTTTAAATTTCGTCAACACAAACACCCCCACCCCTCCCCTCCTTCCTCCCATGGACGGATCGTCCGCACGGGCCTGGTTCAGGATCAGTATCCGGGACGACCAAGATAAAAATCCGCAATACGATTTGGAATCAGAATCAGGAGCCAGAAACAAAATCTTGAATCAAGATCAGCGTCAGGATTCAGAATAAGGATCCAGGAGAACAGTCTCTGATCTGGATCCGGTTTCAGTACCGGAATCCGGAACCATGCCCTTGAACAATTGTAAAAATCTGCAATTATGGATCAGGATCAAGATTTTAAATCAGGATCAAGAAACTGGAAGTAACATCAAAGGTTTGAAATGAAGATCTCAGGATCAGGTTCGTTATAAGTGCCCGAGATCAGGATTCAAGACTCAGCGATAAGGATATGGATCGGTTTGAATGATCAAAAAACCATAATCAGGATCAGGCTCACTTAAAAACAGATCAAAGTCCAGCATTAATAAACAGATTGAAATCTGGAATCAGAAACCACTTTAAGTATCAAGATTCGAAATCTAATCAACAGATTCTGCGATCAGGGTTCATGTTCGAAGTCTAGAATCAGCATCTTGAATAAAGATTTAAGGCGAAATAGAACCCAGGATATAAAGTTTAATTGGGAATTACGCAAATCAGGATTCAGAATAATTACCCCGATCCGGAATCAGGATCTAAATATAGGATTAGGATCAGGTTTCAGAATGAAGATCCAAAATCGGAGTACAGATTAAAAATCAGGATCCCGGATATCCATCCATGATCAGTAGGACGTGTCGAATTGTAACTTTTTTTTAACTTCAAAATTTCCTGTAGTCTAAATAGTTTCTTTTTTGGTCAAAATAAACGACAGGTTTGTTTGCAGAATTTTGAGATGAAACTTAGGTACCCTAGTTTTGATTTGAAAAATTGAATATGGCGGTTCAATCAAACGGTTTTTTCCTCAACTTGTTTTTAAATTTATTATTAGAAAATAATTTATTTTCAACATTAACATAATATTAAGTCAAATTTTTAACATTTTGAGTCATTTTTTATACCATGTTTTTATTCACTGAACAGGTTTCTTGTTTTGTTTATAATGTTGGTTTTTTATAATATTTGCTATTTTTATCCTCCTTTATAATTTTTTTTAAATATATTTTTAGATTTTAGTATTTTGTTTGTGTTTTTTATTTTATGAAATTTTTATCAATTTTGTAATTGAACACTTTATTTAAAAAAAAAATGCAGTTGTTGTATTTTATCACCATTTTTAAGCGTTGAAAATTTGAATGGTGTTTGTCTAAATAATATTGGTCTCGTTATTGCGAAAACTGTCGTTCCAAAAACCATTCGATTTTCGCACATATGCTAAAATCGAAATTTTCCAAAATTAAACGGGGACTGTATTTAAATTTTCAGATTTTATCAAATTTTTCAATAAAATACCTTTACAAACAATAAAAAGTTTCACTTTATTGTGGTTTCAGAGAAAATTCTTTTTACTTCGTTGCGTCACATAAGGCGACTCTAAAGTGCTTTCAAAATTCTCGATTATTCTAAATTGACAAAAACTGTTAGCCATTTGTTTTCAGTTGTGTAATTTTTAATTTTAAGGCTTTGCTGGTTTTTTTCATAAATTACTTTTTCCAATGAAGATTTTTTTTTAATGGGAAATTTTTTATACTCAGATTATGATAAACTGCCACTTATTCAGGTTTAATTGTACATCAATTACCAAAAAAAAATTTGCTGTTTTCGGGGAAATTGGCTCTTGTTTTCAAAACCTTTAGTTTGAACAATTTTTTTAAGCCCAACAGGATGTCAGAAAATGTTTTTATAATATGATGGAATATAAGATTTGTTGAAGAAAAAAAAATCACTAAATTAGAACAAGTGCTCTCGAATAAAATATGTTCAAGTGTTGGTTCAAAGAATTTGTTTTGGAAACCATTTACCAGCAAAAAGCAAATTTATTTTAAAGTTTTGAGCCAGCATTTTTCTTTCTTACCGAATTCAAAACGATTCCAATCATTGAACTGCGACCAAATTTCATTAATCACTGTCAGATCGTTTTACAACGCCGATTGCAGGGAAAACGTTCAACCCTCGTATGATGATATCTTCTTTTTGGAGACATTCAGCCACAGATACAGAACGAAACGACGAGAGATAGCGCAAAAGATGAGAAATTCGAAGGACACAAATTATTTTATTATTCATGAGCTACTGATACGGATACAGATTCGCTTAGGTTGGAAATTTCGAGTTGAAAACATGCAGATCGACTTTTAATTGTTATTTCTTCTATACTTAACTTTAGTTTTTGATTCGTTTATAGGAGACATAATTTTTATCATTTTTTTGTGATATTTGAGTTTATTTCTTCTAAGAATTCATCAAAAAGCTATTCTGAAATATTTAGGTATTCATAGTTGTATCTTTTTAATCCTACAGTTTTCCATGAGCATCAGCATCTATTGATGTCATCTCGAGCATAACGATGTCACTTCGCATGAAAAGAATTGTTGGCACAAAAGGATGAACACGAATCAACAATTATTTCATGAAAGACAAATCACGCATTCATATCAAGATGAATGAATGGCGGAGAGTCAACCGAAAACGATTTTCCTCCACGGAAGAATGCTAAGTTTGGGTTTCGGTTCAACGAAAGTGAAAGGCCACATACAAACACACACATTCGTCGTCCTGATGCCAGTTACATTTAAGGAAATCAGCATCCTCTTCCTTTTCTAAGAGTCTGGCAATCCGAAAGTCCGACGGTCGCCATATAGTGGATGCTCTCGACGGGAACTTACTCTACTCGGGCGGTGTGCATGGCGAGTGATTTCCCAAAAGTAGTTGCTAGTTTACTGTGACAGAAACAGAT